>NW_008673732.1:14361-26542 GCF_000695815.1 Acanthisitta chloris | reverse complement strand
GAATAACAGGAAGAATCTAAACACTTTTAAATTTGAAATTTTACTCCTGGCTAAAACATGGATGAATTAAATTTTCAGCTTCATTCAAACTGCATTTGAATGCTTTGGAAACAGGCCAGTTAAAATATTTTTATTAAATTACTTGTTTACCTATATTGATCCCAATTTAAAATGCCAGTTGTTAGGCCAACACAATCTCCTCACAGTTTTTAATTTATATGGTAACAATCAGTTGAAAAGTATATATACCATGTAGACATGTGCTCCAGCAATTATATTTTTTTGGCAAAACTGATGACTATAAATAAAGCTGTAAAAACAGTTACTGTACAAAATTAGAAACAAATTACGCATATAAATTCCATAAAGAATGAATAAGGACTACCAGCAATAGCTTCTCAATACATTTTTTTATGTGAGCATTTAGTTGCCAGGGATTGCACTTCATCATTTATTCGAATGTGGATAGAAGTTCCTATGACAACTAACATTATTCAAAGATTCTTGTTACAGTGCAATATATTATATTAACAAGTTTAATATCATATTGGCAAATTCTGGTTTTCGCTTATGTCTTTTGAAAGGCTTACAAATATGACAGATGACTGGAAACACAGAGCCCCCTCCCTGATTTTCCATTTTCTGCTGCCAGAAAAGCATTGTATTCAGCAAGCCAGAGCATTCTACCTGTTACAACTTAACAGAAATAACAAGAAAATATGGATTCCAATACTAGACTTTCCTTTGTTTTACTTTTTAAGAGAGCTGTAAAATTCAAAGAAAAGAATTAATGGTACCATCTGCTAGCAATTAGCTGGTGAAGTCATGACAGTCCCACATTATGTCATGAGTATGTCTGATAATACAAATCCAACTTAGTCTCAAATCAGCTAAGACAAATCATAGCAAAGTTCTTTCCCATAGGTAACAGTTCTACTTTAGAGTATCTACTTGAACCATAAAGTTTGACATCTGTGGAAGTAATTGATCAGTTGCTTACTGTTTATCCATGTTTATGATTTTCTCAAATTTATCTGAAGTGGCTCCCCCAATTACCTGTGTACTGCAGATTGTGCACAGCTGGTTTGTGGATATACTCAATATCTTTTACATAATTAGAGTTCTTGACTTAAGGTATAGATGACTTTGTTCGTAGGCCATGATTAGAAAGGTATCATTTCCACAGTTTTTTCTTGTACATACTATTCCCTAAAACTGGTTTAAAATTTATATTGCAAAGTTACTGCTACTCTAAAATATTGTTGCTTGCACATCTGTCAGAGTATGCACAGATAGAATGTAAAGATCACAGAATCCTTTGTCTTACTAAAATAAACATCTGCAATGTTTTAAACTAGTTAGATAGCTCTAATAAAGTCCTTTCCTGAAAGGTAATTTAAATGTTTATCCACACCATGTGTAAGCCATTATGGCAAATCCATACAAGTTTGCATTTTAGACATCATTGATTAGTTTTTAAAACTCAGGGAAAACTGGCATGCAATTAAGAATATTACATCTGTGTCCATTCTAACAAGATTTGGGTTCTGTGAAGTGACTGCAAGTTTTGCTTACATAAAGATTTCAGATGTTGGCCTGAAATTGTGTCTGTGTTCACATTATCTCATAAAGGACTTAGTGAGAAACTATCATCCAGCATAGCTGGACCTGGATTTTATGGCACAATCTGAGCTCCTTTCTTTGTGGAAGGGACATCTGTGTTACAGAAACCTTCTGCAGAGCAGTAACCTACTGCCCAGTCAATGCTCCACCATTCAGAAGTTCTTGCTGTTGGCAGAACCAATTAACTCAGTGTCACTGGCACCTAATTTGGTGCCTCTGCTTAAAGCCCCTTTGCACTGTACAGACATGGTTAGGAATACAAAGTCTCCACTTGAACAGGAAACTTCAATCTATGTCCTGGATTGTTCCAGAGGTAATCAGAGGAGATAATTACAATTTCAAGAGGTAAAAAAAAAGAAACCACTGCCTGTTATCTTTCTGTTTCTCTTGCTGCCATTGAGGGGATGAACATAATTTTAAAACCGAACTGAGCGCTTTCTGTGAAAGCAATACAGTAACAAAAGGAGCATATGAAACTTAGCATTTTATTTCTTCTAGCAGCCAGCTTTAGGGTTTACATCTATTTCTAGCTTTCCAAAGAAAGGTAGTATCATGGAAGGAAGAATCATATTTTTAGAGCAGTTTACAGTCTAAATAAGATGATCAACAGAAAATTGTTGTGCAACAGATACCAAAGTTGTCATATGAGAGATGCCATCAGTTTTTACTCCAATATAAGTTGTGCCTTCATTACTACTTATTCTGCATGAACAACAAGATAGAGAAGCTCTGGGTGCTGGCTACAATTCCACCTTGCTGAATTAAGTTGTTTAAATGTGTCCAAAGACCACTGCTCAGATCCATACTCACATCAAATTCTGGGCGCTCTAGCACAACTGGATGCTCAGTAATCCAGGATGAGTCTTCTGATGTGGGGTGGAGTATTTCTTTCACTGTGGAAATATAAATACTTGTGATCTAAAAGCATGAGGAAGTCATGTGAGAAAACTGACTGAAACATCCCCCTCCCCCAATCTCAGATGTGTGAGTAAAATCTTTTCCAAAAGTTTGCCGGAGAGATTTTTCTTTCTGGAAATGCCCCCAGATCACTGACAGGAAGTACAGAGGAAATATGCCAACAGAGGGGTGACAGCACACTTTGGTCACCTCCATCAGAATCATTGAATAGTCAACAATAACCTGTGTATTTCCTTTGCGCTACTCAAGGCCAACATAAATTTAAAAAATAGACTAAGCTGATGGATCAAGACTGGGCTGCTACTGCTAGTCACTTGGCCTGGTTAAGATCAGAGCAAAACAAGTTACAACACAGTAAGTTTTGTTCTTTCTTTTTAATTAGTCAGAGGGGAGCTGAATAATTCACTCATCTGATACTTATTTCATAAAAATTCAGATGTGCGACCCACCAATGCATCATATTTAATACCTACCATTAGTAAGCTGGAGAGAGTTAGGGTCCAAAGACAAGGAAATGTTATCAAGCAAGGCATTTTTCTGGAGATTTTCAGCAATATAATCTCGGAAATCACTGATGGTGTACACAACTGTTGGATTATCCTCTATGCCCATAAAGGAGTTGTCCTCCACCTTGTTGGATTGAAGGTTAATCAAATCCCAGGTGGCATTGCTGATGGCTTTTCCATCAAAGGTAACAGCATAGTGAACTTCCACCCCACTTCAGTTGTACAAAGAGAAAGAAAACACAGGTGAGAATGCAAGGTTTTCCAAAAATATAGCAAACTATAATATTTTTTCCCAAGAGCCTGTGTCAATACCCTTGTTACTATAAAAATATGTGACATTAAAGGATTCAAAATAAAAAATATTTAAACCCTTGTTACTATAAAAATATGTGACGTTAAAGGATTCTAAATAAAAAATATTTCATTCTTTTCACACTTGTGTCTGCCTGTGCTTTCCAACACTGCAAAGTTCTTAAGGAAAAGGCTACCAAAAGCTGACACCTGATCTGCTCCCAGCTCTGTGTTTCTACTAGTGAATGGTAGACAGACCACAAGCAGACCACAACACTGGCTTTCTGCCAGCATTATTAGTGGGCCACCAGCATGCAGTGGTGTGAGTGATGCTTTTAAGGTCATACCAATTATGGGAATGGCTCTGAGGTATGAAAACAGATAGGAAAAACAGGCTGTATACAGTAGCAATCTACAGTGGCAAGTGAGAGCCCTGATCACTGTCACCATGCAGTGCCAACCTGTTTGAAAGAATGTCTTTAATAGAAATAAAATGGTATTTAATACAGCTTATAATTGGGAACATTTATCTAGACTAATTTGATCATTTATCCTATAACTCAGTTTTGTATCTCTGTACAACTTAAGCTTTTTTTCATAGTAACTCTTGTCCATTTTCTTAATTTTCTTTTCCTGAATACATCTGGATGTCCTTTTCCACATGACGGCGTAGGCAGGGATCAGATTTACCATAAACTGGGCATAAGCACAAGGGAACTTTAGAAAATATAACATATTTTGGCTGTACACAGGACACTGCAAGAAAGTTAAGTAACCTATGAAGTGTTGGAAATTGTGCTCAGAATACAGGTTTTCCTCATTCCACAGGGCAGGAATTGGTAAAATAATGGTTCTGTTCAGAGAAGTCTTTCAAGCCCCAGTGGTAGAAACAACAGAGACATATTCTGCAAACACACTGACTACAACCAGGACCGTGCTGGACATTTATTGCTGGCTCTGCCATTGAAATGAAGGCACCACAGGCTCACCATGGGCACTGATGGTCATCAGAGGAAATAAACAAGGACAATAGTAGTGAAAAGGCACAGCAAAGATGGAACACAGTATGCTCCTCAAAAGTAACACTTAGATTTAATATAACCCTGCTGACAGTTGCTGTTAATAATTTCTAACTAATAACTACAACACCAATATCTGTCTGGAAAGGGCTAAATATGTGGAGCCTGGAACATAGCCTCTGTGAAAACTTGCATGCATCTTAGCCTGCGGAAGTGCACAGTACTAAGGGATAGCTTTAAGTCACTGTAGTTTGTGAAGAGGTTTATGTGTTCTAATCTTCTAAAATGAAAATGCTCATTCTCTTGAAATGTTTTTGTGGAAACTGGCTATGCCTTTGCTGAGATATACACAAAAGAAAATAATACATCTAGTATTTTAAAGCTGTAGTTCATTTTCTGTGTTGTGAAGTTCTTAAGATACTAAAGACGGAAAATTTGGCTTCTTAACTTGCATATATCTGATGAAAAGCAAGTACATACTGATCCCATGTTCTGCTGAAGAAAGTTTATGAAAGTTCTGGTAGGATATGCAGCACCTCTGGCCTTGAAGTAGCTAAGCCTTTGCTAGAGAACTGTGAGTTTCTTACTTACTTTAATTTCAGTCATCCATATCTACTGAAGAATTTGTTGCAAAGCATGAAAACCTTGAGCCATCACTAAGCAATTTGGTTTTCTTCACAGAAGAAACTCCTATACACAAGTTTCCCCAGTAGCTGACTCGTGTTCAAGATTTTCCCTGAGTGATTTTTTATTATTAGGACTTAAATAAGCAAATTAAGTTTATCTGTAATTGAAACAGTTCAGTTACTTGCAGCTTCGGGTAGAACACCCTCCCATATTTATGCTGGATAACTATCTTGTTCTGGATCCATATCTACAAACCCCCAAAACACTGACTTCCAGCTAAACATGTTTTTCCATCTGTATTATGACAATATTTATAAAAAAGTTGTCTTTACCTGTCTTCCTCAGAAGGGCTGAATATAGAAAAAAAACAGAACAGCAAAACCTGTTAAATCAATGTCATAATTCCCTTTAAATCTTATAACTTTAACAAATTTGCTTTGGTATTCCACAGAGCACAACAATTTTAGAAAAGCACATCAAAATACTTTCAGTTGCATAGTTATTCTGCTACTTAATCAAGTGTTCTGCTTTTATTGAACTGAGATATTTCCTATCAATCTCAGCAAAGCAGAGCCACCTCAACTTACTGCAAACAATGCAGTTAAAAAGCACATCAAAATACTTTCAGTTGCGTAGTTATTCTGCTACTTAACCAAGTGTTCTGCTTTTTCTGAACTGAAATATTTCCTATCAATCTCAGCAGAGCAGAGCCACCTCAACCTACTGCAAATAATGCAGTTGAACTGCTGTCAGTATCAAGAAGATCAAGGTTAACTAATTCTACCTAAAGGTTTAGTTTACAAACACAGGTTTTTGTCATGCACAGCAGAGCACATGGTACTTTGCCAGAAATACCAACTTTTTACTTATCTTCTCAAACGAACCAAGATCTTGCAAATGTATGAGACTGCAAATACCAATGGAAGGTTTTGCTACCTTCCAGGCTGGAAACTGAATACAATCTAGAGCTCCAATCACAAAAACTTTCTCATTATAGCTGCTTTGTTACCTGCATGTATTCTAGCTAAAATATCCCAGGCAATAAATCCTAAGAAACATGGCTTATAGTCTCAGAGAAAACACAATTTAGATTAACTTATGAACGGTCCCATTAGATTCTGAAAGTTATATCTGGTCCATTCATGAAAAATCACAGTTTGTGACCCATGCACCCCAAAACTTGGGCATCAGATGCTTGATGCATTAACTTAACAAATTAACTTAAAATATCATTCCCATGCACAAATCGATTTGAGGAAATCAGTCTTAAGAAAAATATATTTATAGGAGTAAAGAGAGTGAAAACATTGAATATAATTTATCAAATGATTCATCCACTTTTCTATTGATCCAAGAAAGACCTTTACATAGCCTAAACACCAACCTTTAGAGTCATCCCAAATTAACATTAAGAATTTGAAAAAGAAGCTTAAACACAAAACATTTTTTTCCAAAAAGGTTTCTGTGTTCTTCCTTGTTTAATACTTGGTGATATCAACAGTACTGAAGAAGTACCAGACTCTAATACATCTTTTAATTTTAGGATAGAATCTTGAACAAGAATGTCCTGTCTTTAAATCACAGCAAACATTTCATGTGAGATTCTCTGGTGAATGCCAGAATTAAAAAAGAATATATTTGCATTTACATACAGTTCAGTATTTCTTTTTTAGCTGCTGTATATAGAGGTACCAAATATGAAAGCACTTGTCCTTTGGTTAATACATCCCATGCACACTCCTGACTTTCTTCCAAGCATCATGTAAGCTCATTGCACTCTCATATATGACCAGTTTCAATCATCACACATGCATCAGTATCTTTTTACCTGTAATCCAGGACAAGGATGTTTTTGTATCCAGGTAGCCCTTCAAATACGCTTTTAATCTATTTTGAGGGGAAAAGAAAAAAAATCAAGAAAAACAAAAAATGAATACATATTTCCTTCATCCTACTCATGTGGTGAAAAATCAAGAAGTGTTTTCAGTATTTTCCAAAACTATATCTGAGCTGTTATATCGAATAGGAGAAAAATGGTTGATATTTCCTTCATCCTACTCATGTGGTGAAAAATCAAGAAGTGTTTTCAGTATTTTCCAAAACTGAGCTGTTATATCAAATAGGAGAAAAAAGGTTTAATATTCTCTTGCTTTACAGAAGAGTAGTTTTTGTGACATTCTTTCATTATTAGAAAGGGAACAGAAAAGGGAGAATAAAAAGGATGAAGAACAACATCCAGCATTCCCCAAGAACTACATAGAAACTTTCAAAAGAGGGAAATTCAAAAAGACTGCAGAAATCTGCACTGCCCATAGCAGATTACATTCTTTTATTTGCACAACACAAACCCTTCTCTGTCCAAAGAGTTTCCATCACCTCCCAAACCACTTTGGATTAAAAAGAATTCAGGAAAATGCCCTGAACCCTAGCAACTTAAACAAGCAGAGCAGAGGCTGACATAGGAAAGGGGTCTCCTAGACTCCACTGAGGTACCAATGCATTATATAGTGCAAAACATAGCTCACCTGCACTGCCCTAAACATCCAAAGGGCTTGGGAGGGATTGGCAGTGCTACTCTAAAAGGGACAACCAGGGATAGCAAAATGGCCACACATCCAGGCCTAATTCAACAGCCAACTGTGCTACATGACACAAAACCAAGATACATAATGTTGAAGGTTCATGCTGGTTTGGGGTTTTATTTTAGCTCCCAGAAGATCCTTGCCAGTTGAGTATTATTTTTCACTGTGAAAATTCTTGTTTCCCTCCCCAGTCTACCTATTTTTAAACTGTCTCTGGTGAGATCTAAACAATCAAAGCACTGCCGACTTTCGTTTTTTCAAGAGCTTCTTTATTCAAGCTCAGAGAAATCCAGGCAAGGGATCAAAGTAGTGGAACATCCATGTGCCAGGTGGACTCTATCCCATCTGACATTTCTTACACACACAAACACACTATGGCATTGCTACTTGGCCACACAACTAGGAAAATTAAGATGTCTAGCCTACGCTAGCAACTTGTGACAGTTGTGGTGATGCTTTTTGGCTGCAGTGAAGAATACATCTCTTTCCCATCTGGCCCAGGGTTAGCCCCACTAAAAGGGATTCAACAGAGAACCCCAACTAAGTGGGACTAAGAAGGAAGCAAAGCTAAAGAAAAGATTAGCCTCATGATGAGCACCCTAGATGCTTCTCCCAAGAGAAAAGAAAGACTAAGTCTCTGCCCCAAGAAAACGATGGAAATAAAATTACCACCATTATAGACAAAATTTTTTAAAAATTGAAACCATAGGGAGAGGAAAATTAGGAGACAGCAGTATATTATCATTTGTATATTGGTGGGCAAGTAACTTTATTTATATCATGCAAATTAAAACAATGGACATCAGTTTATAATTGTCATACATATATGTTCATATGTATAATGCACCTATGTATTTTTCTTTTGAAGTCTGTGCCTAACAGTGTAAACCATAGTTCATTCCCACTGACTCCAATGGGGTTTAAGCATGTGTTTAAGAACTGGTTGAAGGAGTTTTATTATGTGTTCAAGTGCACTGTTGATTCTGGGCATAAATAAGGAACAAGAGTTGCCTTGGCAGCCTAGATATCAGACAGTATCTCATTGCAGTGCACAACAATTCATTCAAAGAAATGTCACTCCTGATCAGAAATAAGGAATGAGTTCTGCCATTTGTGACTTCTTCCAATTTCCCCATCTATGACCTACTCTGCATAGACAGTAATCATTAAGATAACCCATAGCCCATTTCAGGGCTAAGCTTCTGTAGGACACCCAAAGCATATCCATACTGGCAGATGCTGACGGCCCTGTACACCTTCTGCCTGCACTCCATGTTCATGTTGTGCTGGACCTGAACTACTTGAGCTGCCTTCCAGCACTGCCTCAGTGCAGGCTGATGGCTCTGAACTGCAGTCAATTCATGTCCTTCTACTTGGGAGCGCAGGCAGGCTGGTTTTCTAAGGCCCTCAAATTTTCTTTTTCACTCCCCAGTTTCAAAACAGGTAATTATGGAAAAATTTAAACTGAAACTTGATTAGAAAGCACTGAAATAAACTCTAGGCAGACTGGTCACTAGAAAGATGTTAAATTTTTTTTTAAATTTAAGATTTTTCAGTTCTGAGACTCTAAGAACTAATGAAGTTACATCAGGAAGCAAACATGAAACTCATCACTTCTCTGTGACCTTAAAAGCCCTACTGCAGTAACGCTGACAGGGAGAGGTACTGAAAAATTCTGACAGACTGGTAAGGTCCAAGTTAGCCCCAGTAGAAATAGGTCTTTAAAAGGACTAAAATAAGTGGAAATGTTTTGCATTTATTAATAACATCTGGCTTAGTTTCTTTTGCTAACATGAAGCAAAGTAAATTAAGGAAACGAAAATAGGGGAGAGAGGGAGAGAGGAGGAAAGAGAGAGAGCAAGTGAGCAAAACCTCAGGAAAATCCTGTTTAGAGTATGTCCCCATTCAGGGGTTCAGCAAAATTTTCTGATCCTCCCAAAAGCATACTTTTACCTCTACTGCCTGCAGAAATAATAGCAGGCTATTTCAGAATTGCAAAAAGAAAACTAGAGTCTCTGGCATCTGGTTTGCTACACACAATGTGTGGCACTCCTCTCCTTCAGAAAGGCAGCATGTCTGACAGAATGGTGTATTCTCATCGTGGGTATTTTCCAGCCTCTCTCAAGCCAACAAAAGCCCTAAGCTGGCTCTGCACAGCCCATGAGAAAAAGGCAGCCCTGACACAAATGCTTTGCTCTACTATTGCTTTGAAGAGTCAGCAAAAGGAAAAAGGAAGTTAGGGAAGGTAATCACCTGAGAAATGAATCGTTCAGACAGCAGTTGATACTCCACAGCAGCTGGATCCTTCAGCTCCTCACTGTACTTTTCACCAACAATCAAAATGGTGAACTCAATCATCTGCTCTGTTACAGGTCTCACTAGCTTCTCATCCTGCTTCTTTATCTCATTATTGATCTGGAAGGGAAGGAAGAAGGGAGTAAACCAGAGTTGATTTAATGCCTTTTTTTGTTTGGTTGGTTTGCCTTTTTGTTTGTTTGGTTTGCCCTTTTTGCCCTTTTTTCCAAAGAAGCAAATCCTTGTTGCTCACCACAGACCAGATTCCTACCTATTGTGAATTTACTCCATGTAAAAAGCATCCCTAGATATGTGTATGTACATATGGTCTGCTATCTGTCAACAGCATACTATATTCCCAAGGTTGGGTCCAGAGATCTTTCTTACATGGGCCAGAAACTTTTCCAGCTGCTGCAAACCTGGTGGTGTCTCTGGCTCATGGTGGGGCAGAAAACCTGAGGCTTGTATGGACAGGAACACCTCAGGGCACTATTGGTGGACCACATTGCTGGTCACAGATATACTTAATGATTTGTGAAAACTGCAGTCCAAAGCACAGCATGAGCCATCAGAATACCTGTTAGCCTTGCACTATAATGGAGCGTTCATGAAGCCTCAGGGACAGAGGCCGCAACTAATAAGGCAGTCTACTAAGCAAGAACATTTCATGAGAATTCTCATATTCAGATAATTCTATTTTCCATTTGCACATCTTCCGTGCAAATCTGTCTAGCTGACCTCAGGTATAAACAGATGCCCAGTTGTGTGGGATGTTCATGAGGCAACTGGAAGTGCAACCATGGATTCTCAAACGACTCATTTGAGCCCAGTCAGCCTAGGCTGATTTACCCAAAATTTACTCATTTATCACAAGGCTCCTACTTGTTATTCCACCTGGAAGACAAGTTACCTTTGCCAAATTCTACATTTGGAACAACACCCTGTGTTGTTCAGCCTCAGTAAGTGAAGGATCCCCCCAGGCATATAGTGAAACCTGCAGGGACCTCTGCTGAGTTAAAGCAGTGAGCTTCACCTGGTAGGTCTACAGTTGCCCAAGAAGCCTTGCAGCAGTGGCTGTGCAATATATCAGGGAAGCATATAGCTACCAAGGCTGCCACAGGCAGCAATGAATGCCAAGTTTTAATATAATTTGAATGACTGAGCAACACAGGAAAAGAAGCTTTCTGCTTAGCTCCCTAATATTTTAAAACCCGAATAGTCCTCCTTGAAGAAAAAAAAAAAAAAAAAAGAGAGATTTCTGGGGGAGGGAATGGTAGCCTGGCTTAGGTTCATTTTAGCCAAATAGACAAATGTCTTTGGCTGGAGGTTTTGCCTTTGGCTATTTACATGTACTTTTTTCCCCATTAAAAAGGGAAAAAAGAGAGCCAACAAAACAGACCTTTTCAACAAAACTGCAGCCTATGTTATGTACGGTGCAGCAAATGGAAAAACCTTCCTCCAGAAAGTTTATCTGCCACAGGTCAGCAACTTATACATCGTTTAGGGACCCTCTAAAAATTTTCAGTTAAATTCTCTTCCCCACCCCATCCCATCCCTTTTACACTAGATTACTTTGTTCAAGACCATAATGACAAGCACACTACTTAAAGATAGTTAGCATTGGAGAGATGCACATTTAGTTGTCTATATATACTTATCAGTATATATATATGTGTGCGTGTATATATACACACACACACACAGCTACCATATGGTTGTTTGCAATGTCATGAAGCTTAAATAATTTATCAGTCCCCCGAAACCTGGTACAGTCAATGTATGAGTGCAGACAATGAGCTTTGCTCAGTCTTGGTCTTGTAGTCTGCAATGCATTTTGGCTGTGCAGAGCCATGATGAGGTGTGATGTAACTGTATAGAGTGAAAACACTGTAGCAGCAACAATCTAATTCTGGTTTCTTTCTGATTTACTGAGTGAACTTATTCTTTGCTCCAGCAGAAATACTCCAGGCAGTTCTGTCTGAAGACAAAGTAATGCTGTACATGGGACCAAACCACAAGTGTTTTTAGTACATAATATAAAGCCAGACCCTGGACTGGAGTCAGAATCTGTCTGCCTGTTTCATATTCAGTATTTATTCCAATATCAGAGTTTCAGTCAGCCCTGAAAGCTCTAGAAGAAAGTACAGTTTGGCTCACCTTTGTTCCATGGCCATACTAGGGTATGGAACAATGCCCAGTTAAACCCAGTGCCATAAATCAGCTTCTACTTATATGCACCATGTGCAACTTTGTAAGCTTCTCCACAGCCCTTTGAGAGTTTCACTTTTACAAGAAAACAAAAGCCAGCTGATTCACACCA
>NW_008673732.1:10749-14339 GCF_000695815.1 Acanthisitta chloris | reverse complement strand
CATGAACACTGCAGTTGGATTCCAGAGTTTGGGATTAAAATTTAATCCAGAGGATCTGTTTCCTGGAAGCAAATACTTCCCTGGGACCTATGTGGTAGTCAGCTCACTCCTACAGAGATGTCTTAAGTACTGGGTGTAAGGCTTCCCTGTGTTGTGAACTTTGTTTAAATATCACAGTAAGGGGGACTTGTGAGATGATAGAAGTTCATCTATATCAACAGAGGAAAAGGAGCAGAGAATCAAAGTCTTAAAGGCTGTCCAGGCCACCTCTCTGCTGTCCTACACAATTGTACTACATAAACCCTTGAAACTCTACTATAGAAACCTAAGGTACGTTGTGTTTCCACAAGAATTATAATGTCCCACATTCTTCTTGGAGCCCTCAGAACCACTAAGCATTCCTTCTCTAGTCCTATGACACCAGCAAAATCCTGACCTGGAAGCTCAACAGATCCATTCTCTCCTGCTGCTGGGGAAGGGGCATTGCAAAGCCTCTGCAAATCCAAAAAATATCTACCCAGGAAATTATTTTCACATTTTAGAAAGTTTAGGCCCTGGTCTTATGAAATCTTCATTTGTGTTAACACACCATGCTAACAATACCTTTAAGTACTAGAAAATGTAAATGATCATAATATCATTTAGGAAAGGCAACAGAACACTGAAAAAAAAATGAAAAAAACCACTCACAGTGGTGTCTACATCATCAGCCTCAAGGATGGTACCACCTTCAGGGGTCTCAATGGAGATCTCATGTGGGGGAGGAACATTGGCAGCTGCATCTGAGTTTGAAAGAGAACAGAGAAGACAAATATTATTTTGTTTGGGTTTGGGGTTTCTTTATACATATTTACATGTAGATACACACAGAAGAAGTTCAGCAAGCTTAAACCAAGTCAAACTTGATGCTTATTCCTGTCATCATGACAGCACCAGCACAGGAAACACCTGAAGAACTTGAGGGAAAGTACCAAATACACTAATCAGAACAAAATGATAATGTTCTCCCTAAGCAGATGTATTTTTAGAAATATGAAATTAAGTGTAGTATAAAGTGCACAGAACTAATTTCTCAAGTAGAATTGTCATGAATCATACACTAACAAATTCACAGCGCTTCCTGAAATTCAAACACCATAGGATTTCTCAATTTTCTAGTAATTCACAATCAGCCTTGGCAGGAGTTAGATGAAAACTGACCTCTCAGTGTGGTAACATCAGCATCCAGAGGTGGAGTTGGAGTCCCAGTACTGCAGGACAAAAATAAAATCAAAAATTGAAGTTGGGCATGGTGAGATAGATTTATTACTTTTTGATATTTCTGTGATTCTGGTGCCACACTAAAAAGTGTGGTGCAGAAGAAATTTGTCATGGCATACTTTGCTGATAACTTCATAAAAATTAGGTTTTGCAATATTTCAGTTAACTTTTGCAACTTGGATATTGGGTCATTTGCATGACACAACACATCATGTGCCTTTCTGGGTTTCTAACCCCCTTACATTCCAACTGGTTTGGTGTCTCATTCAAAAATACATTTTACCTTCTAGCAGTTCTGTAAAGAAAGATACAGAGATAACCTGTAATATTCTACAAAACACTCAATTTTTAACATACTCTCCAGTGCACTATAACACCATAACTGTACTGAAATCACTGCAAGAAGATGCGTTCTTTTCATTAATAATTTTATTCTGCTTATTTGGAAATCTTCAAAAGGCATCAGTTTCCTAATCCAAGTTTTGGATTCACACACATGTAAAACAACTGTAGGCCAAATGTGAAAAACATTTCAGATAAAAATCAGATGAAGGCTGTCAGCCTGAAGAAAAACTAACAGCTTTGACATGGCTTTTACAGTAAACTCAAGCTCCTTAGAGCCAAATCTCTAAGTCCCAAGCAACTGTCAGGTTACCAAGAGTGGGAGACAGACTCTGATAGAAACAAGTATTTCCTGAATGAAGGAAAAATTATTTTTCAGGTTTGTTATATTTTTAATATGTGTACCCCAAGCTGTAAGATTGGAAGTTTAAGTGCTGGAGAGAAATTGAACTTCAGACTTCAGAAAATTATTGAAACTGATTGTATTGAGATACTTCCCTCATTTCTAAAGGCACTCCTTTTTTTATTGGTGATTGCACTTGTGCCATAAAATAAGCATTGCAGCAAGTCTAATAAATGCCAGTGCTGATATTAGGTCAGTCATGGTTCCTAGCCTTGTCAGGTTTGATTTTTGATTCACATACTAGTTTACTGGTCTTGGAGTCTTGTCCTCAAGCAAAACTCCACTCAAAGTTGATGGATATTTTGCCTCCTTCAGGATGTATCTTTGTATCACTCCAAAATACGAAGACTTCCAACAACAGCCAGACAACCAGATCCAAAATTCTGTACTAAAGATACTGGGGCACCAGCATATGATCAAAGAGATGATAGTTTCACGGAGTTAATGTTTGAAACACTATTTCTGCTCCTGCCCCTGACAGACATGTATGCTTTGCTAATAACCAGATCTGAGGGCAAAACTGATCAATTTTCTGTTTGAGTCAAGAATCTTTTCACCCATCCTTTCCCAGAAGGCATGGGCTAGTCTTGCATGTAATGATTAACTATACAAAAATATAGTTCGGGGAATATTAAGCTGACACGGTGAGATCTCTGTAACAACTGCAAAATATTCACAAAAAATAAAATTATTTTTAGATTAACAAAACAGAAAATACTTATTCAAGAGTTTAAACAGTACCTTCATGTAGTTTCTTGAACAACTAAAGTCGATGAGCATTATGCAAGCTTTGAAATGTAGTTATTTGTGTCTGCTTCCATCTTGTGGACACTGGTACCTGTTTTCAGCCAGCACAGTGCAAGACAACTCTCCACCAATTCTCTGACAACCTCAGTAAATCTTGAAATCCTTTCCAAGACTGGAAAAGTTTACTAGCAAGTGTAATTTAGACAAGATAGCCTCTATTAAGGATATTTTCTTAAGAATGCTGGTTATATTTTAGAGGGATTTAATTCCCTTACTTGTTTATCATCTTAAAACTGCAATAAAAACTCTTGCTAAATTATCAATCGGTCTGATGAAATATTTTCCAGTTAAGTTCACCTAACTCCTAGATGCATTTCTTTCACCAATAAGAATTAGATTACATTGATACCAGAGTCTTACCAAATTACAACATCAGTAAATAAAGCATTGAAGTGCATCATGTTTAATGTTCAGAAGCAAGTATGATTCTACTTTTCAGAAGAGGTGAAACAGTATGGGATTTTATTTCTTACAAACTGTTTAGTGTAACTAGGGTTAGAATAAAAACTCAACAAAAGCAACATGAGGTGCAGTAAAAACTCTGCTGTAGGATTTGTAATGTTCTGTACACTTCAAACCTATATATAATTAGCAGAGTCTTCTATCAACCCCCTTTTCTTTAGAAGGGGACAGTGAAAAACATGATTTGCTATGGTAAGCTCTGATTTCAACCTGAGACTCACAGAACTCAATCCATCTGCTCATGGATTAGTGCCCAGTATACTTTGAGGGGCCTCCAGCCACTCCTGACCTCCAGCTGCTGCCCCAACAAGGCACA
>NW_008673732.1:5804-10724 GCF_000695815.1 Acanthisitta chloris | reverse complement strand
CTGGCCTTCTGCAGATGTGTGCTGTAACTTAGGGCATTTCAAAAGGACCAAAATTATTATCTGACCAAATGAGCACCCAGTTCTGTGGTGGGTCAGCCTTGGCTAAGGGCCAAACACCCACCCAGCTACATTCTCATTCTCTCCATCTCTAAGAGACAGGGGATAAAACAGGGTGAAAAGCTTCTGAGATAAAGACAAGGAGATTGTTTACCAATTACCTCCATGGGCAAAACAGACTCCACTTGGGGAAAATTAATCTATTGCATATTCAAGTATGTTTTCATTGTGAGAAACAGACAAACACTAAAACACCACTTATCCCTCCCTTTCCCAGACTTGGCTTCATTCCTGATGCCACTGCCCAGTGTGCACTCTGCAGTAGCAGCAGTTCCTTCAGGAAATTTATCCGCTCCAGTCTGACTCCCTCTGGACTGCAGGGAATACCTGCTCCACCACCTTGGTGTGCCTTTGGCCTGGGCATTCTCTATGCTAATGTCTTTAATTCTTTTGTTCCCCTTTGGCCTGGGCATTCTCTATGCTAATATCTTTAATTCTTTTTGTTCCTCCTCCTATCACTGTGCCATGTTTTTGCCCTTTGTCACACAGACCTTCCCTGAGGCACCATTGCCATGACTGTAGGGCTTGGCCATGCCCTGTGGTGGGTCTGCGAGGCACCATTGCCATGACTGTAGGGCTCAGCCATGCCCTTTGGTGGGTCTGTCAAAGCCAGCTGGAACCAGCTTGGGAACCCCTAGCCTCTCCTCATAGGGGCCACCCTGCAGCCCTCATTGCCTGCACCTGGGAACCCACGTCTAGTACAGTTGTGTTAGCCAATATACCAAAAAGATCAATTTTAACTAAGTTGCTTGAGCTTTAAAGGAAAGAACTTCAAAGTAGACAAGAAAAACCAGACAGAATGCTATGGTATAAATCACACTTTCAGAAGATGACCAGTTTGCAAATGGAAAAGCCTAAAATTAGCTTCCTAGAGTAGTAATTCTACATCAGATTACTCATTGCATACATATCAAAATAAAGTACTCCAAGTTTCAAAGGTCCCAGAGGATTCCCTCTGCCACTGACTCCAACAACCAGCAGCTCTCCAACAGGGCACTTCCATCACCAGTGCCAGCTTAGACTCTGAGTTAGCCACATGGTGACAACCACAGACCAAACCAGGCCATGGGGCAACCATGACAGTGCTGAAAAGCAAGGTGAGAGTAAGGCTGCATAGCAAACCCATCTCCTTCAGCTCTTTGCCAAGATCAGGCAATATATTCTTACTGGCACTGAGGGTCTCTTGAATACAAGTCCTCAAAAGGGCTAAGCAATTTTCTGTCAAAATTCCAACACACAGCTGGTTGAAAATTAAAATCCAACTGCTTAAACAACCCTAATCAACCTAACCAAACAAGACCAGTCAAGTACCAAATTCAGTCAAATTATCAGGTACCACTTTTTCTTGGGGAGGATAAAAATACTGTTTCAATAAACTGTGCTATAATCAACCTGACTTTATGTACAATGTAATATTTCTTTGCTTTACCAGAGTGGTAATCAACCTGACTTTATGTACAATGTAATTTTTCCTTGCTTTACCAGAGTGGTGAGCTTTGCTTTCTTTTTGCATACATTTCTCTTAGCCTTCTACTTCCCCTTAACATTTTAATGTTTCAAATGCCCACCTTATTGGTCTCCTAAAAAAGCAGCAATAGTAATAGACATCTCTCAGGAACTCGCTCAATATGCACGTGGCAATGCATATGCTGATTTGTTTGAACACACCACCTTTCAAGCTAAGCACAGCCTCAAATTTCCTTCACTTACATCACTTAAAATACAAGAGATTTTTTTGGGGTTTGCCCCAGGATTAATCCAGGGCCCACACTTGATTTTTAGTTATACCTACACAAGCAAGGCACTCCAGGTGGAAGGACTGTATTCCAGCAAGACTTTATTGTGAATTTGAGACACAGACATATGAAATGTAATTTCTATTGTCCTACCTGCATAAGAGATGCTCTGGATCATCTTGGCTGAGCAGTAAGCAAAATATAAAAACATACACATATGTATGGAGAGGCAGGAAGGAATATACACAAGGAGATGTTTAAGCACCAGAACGAACAACACTGCACTTTGTGTTTCCTTGGCAGAAACAGCTGGTTTCAGATCACACAGCTCTGTTAGACACCAGGATCTAGGCAGGTATAAGACAAGATCCATGAGGGCCTCAGAAGTTGATCTGAAGCAAACAGTGCTTATGGACAGCCTAAACTTATTAATACAGCAAACACAGCTCACAAGTACAACCTACATGCCCCTTTTATAAACCCCATAGTACGTACTTACGCATGACATCAGTCATGTCAGGAGAAGACTTGACAGGTTCCAGTCCACCAAAGCATATACAGAGTTCCATTGACTCAGAGGCAACTGTAGAGCCTAAACAGGTTCTTTATGTGCAGCCATACTGTGTTATTAAGAAGAAATAATACTCTACACCTGTCAAATGGGGCATCGGTGATACCATTTCACAGCTCCCTGTGAAGTTCTATAGGTTATTAGTCAGATTTTTCTCTACATTACTCCTCAAGGTTTAACACAAACCCAACACTGTGGTTGAAAAAGGTAAAATCTTCAGATTTGTACTACATGTTCTGGACATCCATCAGTTTATCAATTATTTATAACATCATTTAACAGTTTGCATGTTCTAAAGTCTTAATTTGCTATGTCAATCATTTGTTTTTCTTGAACAATATTACTTCAATGCTCATATTGCACAAACAAGGGAAAATCATTTTATCATCTCATTTTCTAATTTTGAAATATTTTAATCACACAGATTGAACTAAGTATGCAATTTAAGAAGTATTTTATGCAAGTTCAGAATGCAAGACTGAACCTTGTATTCACATTCTTTTCCTTTTAAGTTGTACATGCATTGATCTTAATTTTCATATAGGTAGTTTTTGAATTTTGTTCTCTTTTGGTTTTAATTAAAGTAAGACAAACATTTTGTATTTGCTGCTGGACAGTAGGGAGCACAAAAGAAGATACACAACTGAAAAGGAGCAGTGTGGAACTCTTTACATGTGGTAAAGCCATGCAGGTGATAAAAAATTACTGAAACAAGCAATATCACTGCCAAGTCCACATGCAAACAGTAAAGAAGCTCAGGTACATTTCTACTTCACTGCAGGCAGAACTGCTGAACTGCTGAAACTGCACAGAAGACAAACTCTTTTTCTTTCAAGAAGCACATTTAGATAAACAGCATAAAATTGGAGTTGATACATCAACCACCTTTGCTGCCAGCACTGGTGAAATAGGGATCCTAAGTTTGCCAACGTATTTCAAGGCAGAGAATACGAACAGGACAAAGGAGGTCTGGACATGATTTACTGTGACTAATTTCAGTGAGTTCAGAATCAGCAAGTAGCATCAGAAAAGACACATGCTCATATTTATTTAATTTGAAATGAATGGTTGCTTCTGAGGAAGTGAAAAAGTAGTGTATATTATTGATCCTTTTCGACTATCCTATACTCCTTATCTTTTCCTCAGTATGTGATGGTGCACACAGCACTCAAGCAAGGCTATGATGCAAAAGCTCTAGTTTTCTGCTGCAGCAGTTTTGTGCTACTCCTTCACCTTCAGCTGATTCTGAAGATCTGGCTTTTGACCCCCCAGGAATTACACAAAAAGACTGTCCTATTGTCACAAGACATACTCCAATATTAAGAGATGGAACTTCATCCTACAAAGCCTCAGTGGCCTACTGAATGAAGCAGTCATGAAAAGTATGCAGCTGATGCAGTGCTTCAGCACTTCCAACTGGGGCAAAACCTCTACAATGCCCATTGGGCTTCTCTGTACACATCTGGATTTTGTCCCATATATTACTTTTCCTTTTGAGGTTTTCTCCTTGGTGGTACTTAGTTTAATCCCCCAGTTCCTTAGAAGGCCAGGGTAGCTGAGCATTTAACCTACATGAATGCATGCACTAGCCTTACGGGAACAAACTTTCATCCTGCTTTTACGTAATTGTCAGTAATGCCGGATTGTGAGTTATTCTGGGAAGTAAATTACAAGAGTACAAGACACCTTTCTGTAGGCTACATTAAAATTATCCTAGCATTTAACTAGCTGAAACCAGCTTTTTCCAGCTAGAGAGAGACACAGTCTTGACATCTAGGTAGGATTATATGAGCCGTATTACATTATTTAAGTCACAGCTTCAATTCCATAGCTGTTTATAGCTTTCAGCACAGTTTTGATTTGATTTAGAAAGGTAGATCAAAATTTCTTAATTTGGGGCTGATCAAGAGATATTTGAGGGTCTGTCTTCCATTCCAGATCAGCCCCACATTAGAAATTGCTTCAAAGAAAAAAACCGCATTGGTCAAAGCTCATAAAAAGAAAATACTCTTTTCTTGTGCGTGGGCTCTGCTGTAGAACACAAACCTACTACAAAATTTCCTGTTCTTATTAGTGGGAAAACAGATGGAGAAATATGCCTACTGCCAGGCCTCCAAAGTGAAATAACTGCTTCTGCACAGTTGTCAGACACTGGAGTTCACCAGAGGACTCTGTCTTGTCTGGCAGAGATTCCTGCCAGATCCCTGCTTCAAGGCATCATCTGAAGAAGCTTATCCTTCCCTGACAGTGAGGGTATCTCACCTGAACATCTCATCCAGACACTCTGGTGCTTTAGGATAGTCCTGTCATTCCTTGAGACTAGACCAGAACAGTTCTCCATTCTGGCACAGATGTCACAGCTGGCTGGCAAGTCAGCTACATTCAAATCCCAGCATTGCCCTGCACTGAACCAGCCTCTCTCTGCACATGTGTCTCAGCAGGTGAGGACAGCAATGCCTGGGAAATGGCAGAACTGCACTCACCTCTCCTTCTGTG
>NW_008673732.1:0-5767 GCF_000695815.1 Acanthisitta chloris | reverse complement strand
TTGTGGTGATCCTGGATTGGGGACTTACTCTGGCTTCTTACAGAACATTTTTAAAAGGTATTCATTTTATTGTGAAGTGTACTGGGAGTTCTAATTATTTTTGCAGGAAATAATAAAGTTATCTGTTGACAATACTGAGATGGCTCACTTTTTCCTCTTGATGGAAGACATCTGAAGTTAGATGAGACATCTTCTACCCATGATAGTCATGGCTTTGTTTTTTTGATGACTCTGGCTTACAAACTTCACATTCTAAACCATGAGTGCTCTAAAATGTCCAGAACACTCTTAGAATAATTTTGGATTTTTTAATATTGCTGAAATAATTTATAATAATTTCTTTTTGATGCTTCATTTCCCAGAGCAAATCTACCTGTATCTTTCACTGCTTCAGTCCTCTATCACTCTCTTCATGCCATAGAACACTACCGTTTCGAAGCACAAGACAACAACTTTTAGAAGGAAAGATACAGTAAAACCAAAGTTTAAACAATGATGATAAAAATCCCATCTTAAGGCTATAAACAATCTGAAGCAATATATACTAGGCAGTGTATTTTGAGACAGATGCAATACAGCCACATAGTGAACTGAGTTGGGTGAAGTTTGTCCCTATAATGCCTGCCACAAAACACTTGATAAGATGCTTTTGTACAAGCACAACATAAATCACTCTGATCCACCTTTCAGTCAAGTGTTGGGCTTTTGGCATCCGTTGTTTAGCCCAGTGCATGCAGTAACTCCAGATTAATTAGTGTTGACTCCAATTCCTCCCATATATCTTTAGATTTACTCGATTTCCTGAACGATCACATAGAGGGATGCAGAAGGTTTTCAAACTCAAACTTCTTCAGAACAAATAGATGCTACCCAGCTGACCTGGAGGCTTCAGAGAGTGCTCTTGTCAAAGGAGCATTCAGCTCCACAGGACAGAGAAAACCACTATTTTAGGAATCACTTTTGCCATTATCATCTCATGCTATTAATTTTAATATATGTTGTGGTTGTGAAATCATTATGAGGATAGCTAATTTGGGAAGTTGGGGGGATTTTTTAGAAGTCTGTTAAGTGATTACTCTTCCCAATAAATGAATGCCTCATATTTTCATAGCTTTATGTGGCCTGTAAAGCAAGGAATTTAACCTCCCAGTTTTTCAGATGTGTTCATCACCAAGTTTTTTAGGTTTGAATTGCCCTAAAAATGACAGCTTTTATTAAGTTCTGAGTAGGAATGGAGCAATAATAATTTGAACTTCTTTTCATTTCAAAAAGGACATGAAAATAACAGGTTCAGGTTTGCTTTGGTACAAAGAAGCCACAAATCAGACTAGTTTTCAGTTTTATTGCCTTGTTAAAAGTGTAAGGAGCTCAAGCAGCCACCTCCCTTGTAACTGTTTTTCAAACACATCTCTTAAAAGGTTTTTAAAAGAGTATTTCAAAAGCATTTCACTTTTCTTTTTGTTTTTGTAATGATGACCAGGACTACCTGAAAGCCTTTGGGAAAGGTTTGCAGGATAACCAGAATACTAACACAACTAATTATGGACCAATCTCTTTCCCAAAATAGATTTCCCCCACTAAACCTCTTCAGGTAAATAGCCTGTGTCTGTGCCTGACAGCCCGACGGCCAACAAGGTGATGACATACTTAAGCAAAAGTACAAGTCCCTGATTGGTTGAGCTATTTTGAGCATGCCAAGCATGTCAGGACAGAGGTTCACATGCAAGAACCACCAGATTTCTCCACCATACTTTTCTATATGTCCTTTTGCACAAAGGTGAATTTTGTCCATCTTCAGTGCACAAATCAACTCCAACAGCAGCAAGAACCAGAGAAACGACCTATCAGGAGCCTTTTAAAAGGGAAAATTACTTACCCACATGACCAATCTGTGCAGGAGCTAAGAAGAAAAAGGGAGAAAATGTTACAAAATGTCACAACTCAGCCCTGTTATCTTCAGAGAGAATAAAATGCAAGGAGAACTCACTCACCTGCCCATTGCTTCCTTTGTATAGGACAGTTTCTGCAAAACAAACAAACAAGTCCTAAGTATATTTGAGTAATATAAGTTAAAAGGAATTGAAATGCAGTGTCACCCTGAGGAGGGCTTGCCAAAATATTGATTTCAGTTTGCTTTTCATCATGTTCTTTCACCAACCTTTATTATACAAGTACATTAATTGAAGCATTTGGAGATAGTCTGTAAAACTAAGACACAGTTTTAGATACCAGTTTTAAGTGAAAAAGAAACTAGGTAGTCTACAGTGAAAACTCTACCTTGGATGTAAAACTAAGACACAGTTTTAGATACCAGTTTTAAGTGAAAGAGAAACTAGGCAGTCTACAGTGAAAACTCTACCTTGGGGCCACTAAATCTGTACTGGATTTTAGGTAGCTCTTTAAGTCATTACACTTGTACTCAGCTTTAGTGCACTGGGATCCACAAGGAACAGAGTCTGATCACCTCTTTACAAGGTTTTGGAAAGTAAGTAGTAGCTCATACAGTAAAAAGTGTTTGTTCATTAGAAAAGGAGACCTTCCATAGTCAGTCATGACAGTTTGTAGGTGCTATTAAAAACAAACCTGGTTATTACAGGCCTCACACATCTTTTCAATACCCCCTGCTAGTCCCCACCCAGCAGCTATAGTCACTGGTCCACAAAGGGCATTGACAGCAGAGGTCAGTGTAGCCCTGACCACTTCCTAGAGCAAGGGAACACAGACGCCCCAGCAAGGGGTGCCTGGACCAAAACTCTGTTGCAGGGCAGCCTGAGGAGCTGCTGGCTCACAGATTTCCTGAGCCTGGATCCCTTGGTTATTTCCATCTAGTCAATAAATTGTAAGATGAACTTAAAAGAACCAAACCTGAAGTGTCAAGTTATTATTGTAATGGTCAAGGCCTAGAATAACAAACACTCTACACTGTCTCCGTATCTGTGTTTTTTAAAAGGCATCAAATTATGTATTATTGTAATGGTCAAGGCCTAGAATGAGAAACACGTAACACTGTCTCCATATCTATGTTTTTTAAAAGGCATCAAATTATTAAGTTCTTAGACAATTTCATAGTAAACTATCACAGCCTAATAGTGTATAATTGCCTTTGAATGATAGGCTCTGCATAGGGTAGCTGGATTATTACTTAACTCACCTAGCTCAGGACAGAATGTTCTCTCTCCATTGCAAATCACATATTCAGTGTAATAAAGTAACTTTAAAGGATTATGTGCTTTAAATGACTGTTTAAATGACCAGACTTTTCACCACGCTTTCTCAGATGAAATATCCCGCTGGATTCAACAACAGCTTTGCAAATAATGGCAAAAAATCTGACCTTATATTTGATTGCTATACAATGCTGGGAAGCTAACCCAAACAAACAGAAAAAAACCCCAAAAGCAAACACAAACAAACCCAAAACCATAAACTTTAAATTACAAATGAGTTGATAAAAGAATGACCAGTCGCCCATTAAAACCCATATGCAAAGTTTGCACACAGATGATTATCACCTTGCAGCTTTATATCATGGGTAAAATCTTAGGGTTTACTGTAAATTCAAAAGGAAAGTATGATCTCAATATCCAGTCTTCAGTTTCTTACAGTCTACAGAGGACTGAAAAACAGATCCACATGTTTTGGATCAGTCCTACAGACTGAAATATACAACTAGTGTTTTATAATGTTAAATGCAGGTTTTTTTCAACCAAGGATGTGAAAATTAAGCACAGTGCAAAACTAGCACGGTCTGCAATAGTTTGTAGTGTGACTGTCTTCCTCTCTGTTAAATGTCTAATTTGCATTCCAGTCTGGGATGAGGACAAAGACTGACATGTTTGAACTTCACGGCAAACACGCACTTTTTCCCCTAATTAGAAGCCAAGGGCTCTAGAGTTCTAATATTGGCTTGTTTTCTCATTTAGTACAGAACAGCCTTTGCCAAACCACCATGTTTTCTCATTTAGTACAGAACAGCCTATGCCAAAACACCGCCTCTCTGACTCAGTTCCTTCATTAACAAGATGGAGTTAGAAACATACCAACTGCAGAAGGACCTGCAAAGATTATTTAAATGTCTTTACCCCTTGAATACTTGAAATGATCTACAAATAGCTCTACACAGCAGCAGCCACACCAAAGCTCAAGGGGAGCTTTTACTCAGTGAAGCCACTTCTGGCAGATGCTTTGTACAAAATCAGTTCTCTTTGAAGTGAGACCTTCCTAACATTATTGTTATACCAATTCTTCTAAAGTTGTGAGCTGAGTTTTGTGTCCATTGCATTAATGCTCCCCTTTCTCAACAGTTAGCTTTATATAATGCAAATTTTCATAAATTAATACAAGTCCAGCATCAAATACAGGTTACCACAATACCACAAATCACATACAGCACCGTGAGCTTCTGTCAACTCATGAACTTGCAGAAAAGCATTTATATAGGATACCCTTCCCTGACCTTAAGAGACAATTGTCATGCACAGAAGACAAAATATCTTGGATGTAACTGCCGGCAGGAGAAAAAGGTGGAGGAAATGTCAAGGCAATCTGAAATAAACTCATATTAGTTTAGACCCATTTGTGTAGTACTGTACCAAGCATATTTGAATTAACCCACCCATACACATTATTTACAACAGGAAAATCATACCAAGAAATTATCCTCTCCCTCCCTGTCCACAATCCTCACCATGGTGCATGGTAAAACCATGCTCTCATAGAGGCAAGGCCACAGCACTGGGGGTAATTCAAGGAAATGAATGACAATGTCCAGAACTGGAGCTGGACATAGGAAAGGCCAGAATGGGGAGCATCCCTGAGGCATATCCCTGGCAGGTAAGGTAAAAATATGGTCTACAGTGAGTAGGAGGAGAGATGGCAGGGACAGCTTAGAAGAACTGATATTGTTTTAAACATGTTCAACTTGAAATGAAGGCTTTTTATTGCATCCATAAGGAGGAACGGGGAGTGTGAAAGAGCAGACAGGATCTGATTTTTTCCAGATTTAGAAACTGGAGGTGTTCTGTGCAAAGAAAAAAAAAACACCTTAAAGGACTGGAAGCTGTGGTTAGGACATTTGATTAAACAGAAAAAGACAATGGTTAGCAAGGAAGATCACATAACAGGAAGAGACAGAAGAGGTCTTTCTGCCTCAGAGACCTTAGGAAGCCAAAATCATCTGCTTCTGTAAGGTATTCAAACTACTTCATTGGGATGCTAGATGCCACCTTTGAACACAACTCTCAGAATTCAGACAAAATCACTTGGTTTACATTTATAAGTGCCAATTTCAGCATGCTAAAGAGGGATTTTGTACTACTCCTTAAAGCATCTGAAGGCAGGGTTGTCTTTTGCTATTTTTACCCTAATCTATCACCGAGCAGTTAGTCTGTCCTGCAAACACATTGAAACAGAACTACTGATGAGCTGGAAAGTCCATACTAACAAAAATAATTCTAAGTGGGATTTGTATCTTGTCCCAGCAGCTTTTCAAGTTGCCTCCTATCACAGTTTTGGGGATTCCTAGGGAAACTGTCTGCCTTTTAGTTCTTGAAGCTGTACTACCAACTCATTTCCACAGCTCACTCTCAGCTTAACTCTTGCCTCTCAGACCCACCATAAGGTGCATACAGCACAAATCTCCCTCTCACCAGCAACTGAAATCACACAGACCTGCTTGTTTGGGAAAGGATTCATAACCTAATCCAAGTTGTCCTATCTCATTTGCCCAACACTGTCAGATATGCTTTGTTTTAGACATAGGGATATA
>NW_008673731.1:0-1357 GCF_000695815.1 Acanthisitta chloris | reverse complement strand
TTGTTTGTGCCCATCTGAGGACGAGACACACAGTGGCCACAACTGGACCTCAGGTGGCCCCGGGGATCTCCTCCACCTCCCGTGTCCCCCTCGAAGTATCACCTGGAGGCCGATGATGTTCCTCCCCTCTCGCAGCTTCTCGGGGTGGAAACGTCTCTGCTGCTTCTCGGCGTATTTCACCCCCAGAGCAACGTTGTTCCCTTTGGTCTTGGCCTGGAGAAGATCTCGAGAAGGTCAGGAGGGACCTCCAACTCAACCTCCTCCAGGTGAGGGAACATCAACTCTTGGGTGAGGGAAATTGGGTGAGGGATGGAGGAATCTCCATCTCCGATGGAGGAATCTCCATCCCAACATCCCATGGAGGAATCTCCATCCCAACGTCCCATGGAGGTTGATGTTCTCCAAGGAGACCTGAGGAACCTCTTGAGGAACATCTCCAGGCCCACCCAGATGACCCTCCAGAAGATCCTTCAATGACCTCAGGACCTCAATGGAGGGATCTCCATCCCAACATCCCAACATTCAAGGACCTCAGGACCTCTTCCCACCTCTTGGTGATGTCCTCACCTGGCTGCTAGGCCCGAGGAGATCATCACACCTACGTTGGGTTGACGTCCTCCGAGAGGACGCCAAGACCCACCGGAACCTCCCAGACCTTCTGGATCTTCTCCCATCCACCTTGAACCTCCCCAGGACCTTCTCCCCCCCATCCAGGAGCTCATCCCACCCCCCTGAGGTGGTCACCTGGCTGGCCAAGGCGATGAGGGTTGACTGCACCTGCGTGTGGTTGGTGTTCTCGAAGAGGTCGTTGGCCTCGAAGATGTCGTGGGGTTTCACCCCGTAACGTGTGATGGCTCTCAAGAAGTTCCCAATGTTCTCCAGCTGCTCCCAGGGGACATTGGAAGGTGGAGTTGACCTCTGGAGACCACCAGGACCTTCTCCAACCTCCCACCACCACCACCACCACCACCAAGAGCTGATCTGGAGATGTCTTCAACTCACCTTGTGCCAGTTCTGTCCTGGTTCGTTGACCTTGGGCACTGAGCCGGGTTGGAGCTTGTTGATGAGTCTGGGGGGGGCAGGGAGCAAAGGTCAGGGGTCAGCCAGGTGAGGTCAGGCCAGGTGAGGTCAGTGGGAGGTTGAGGCACAAGGACAGGGGTCAAGGGATGGGGTCAGGGGTCACCCAGGTGAGGTCAATGGGAGGTCAAGGTTGGGGTTGAGGTCCAAGGTTGACCCCAAAACCCAACCAGGATCTGGTTGGTCAAGGTGAGGGTTGGGGTCACCCAGGTGAGGTCAAGGATGGGATTGAGGTTCAAGATTGACCCCAACACCCAACCAGGTTCTAGTTGGTCAAGGT
>NW_008673730.1:111538-117514 GCF_000695815.1 Acanthisitta chloris | reverse complement strand
TACTTCAGCTCAAACCAGCACAATAGGTGGACCCTGATACAAGTTGATACCTCTATGATGAGAATATTTTTGTTAAATACTGTCCTTTTGCAGCAGTTTTTTTCTGTGGACATGACAGCTGATTATTTTTGTGCAAAGAAAATACTTAGCTCACATATATGCAGGTGACTCCTGCATTTAGCTGGTTCCTGATAAACAAACACACTATATTTGTCTATGTATATACATGGATAAGCTGTATTCAAGTACAACATTGGGCGCAAATATAAATTTCTATATTTTAGTGTCCCTGATTTATCTTATCTTGTAATTTTCCATGACTATTTGAGATATTACAATCTGTCATGATGTTTAGACTGTTAATACCATTACAAAAGCAAACCTTTTTTGAGGCTTTTCATTACTCTCAGGGCTACCAGCCTTCATTTCACATCCTGTTTTGTGAAAAGAGAGGCCAGTTTCAACAGGTTTGGATTTCACTGTTGGGAGAGGGAAGAATTAGTAGTTCAGAGACAGCTCAGATAAGCCTGACCTTAGCTGACACAGTGGTATGTTAGTTTCTGCTCAGTGAAGGAGAAAAGGGGAGAAGCAATATTGCCAAGAGCTTAAAAATCATGAAGATTTCAGTTTAGGTTTTCTACAGATGACCTCACATCAGATGTAAAAAGCAAGAAAATTAGTTTCTAGCTATTAGGATACCTCCAAGAAATGTCCCAATGGCTACTTGGACAATCCCATTATGCCATAAACATAGTCCCTGCTGAGGGAGGAGATGCCTCTATATGGGTTCTGCTTCTGGCCCCTCCAACTCCAGTTCATTTCATGGCACTTGGATAGTCACACTGGATGATTCAGCCTTTGCTCAACAAGGATTTGGGTTTGCCTGTTCCATCTTTCTGGATTAAATGGGGTTTGCAATTGCTGAGTGACTGTGTTTCTTTTCTGCTGCTCAAATAACTGTGGCACTTAGAAACTCAGGATGATCTCTAGGTATAAACTTCTTACAGGTGCACATGAGTTTTGGCAGTGGCATGTGAATTACCTTTGTTCATCTAGGCTGGTGCTTTGCCTCCAATACTGGGAAAAATGTGTAAGAAATACGACAGTTGCTAGTTTCAGAAAAACTTCCCCAAAGAAAATATCCTTTCCTGATATCTAGTAATTAAAAATTCATGTCTTAGGGTATATTTCCATTCTAATTCTCTTCCTGAGGTTCAAAAATGTTTTATTTCTTGGTAATAGGGTTAATGGTGGTGTTGTCATTGATGAAATATTTGGTTCCTTTTGTACGCAGCTATAGTCTTGGTCCGAATTATGTCATGGAGCATTAGGTGCTCATGGAAGGAACAGATAAACATACTGCAGGCAGCAGCAGCAGCAGCACATGCTCCCAGTTCTATCCAGCCAACATTCCTCAACTCTGACCTGAGG
Organism: Acanthisitta chloris; assembly: GCF_000695815.1. Classification (NCBI taxonomy): domain Eukaryota; kingdom Metazoa; phylum Chordata; class Aves; order Passeriformes; family Acanthisittidae; genus Acanthisitta; species Acanthisitta chloris. The sequence goes on along the minus strand of NW_008673730.1, from coordinate 116,083 downwards.
ACCACCTCTGGAGATAAGAGTCCCTTCTTATCGGTGAGTCCTTGCTTTCTCTGCCAAGGCTGTTAGCAAAAAGACTGGACAGAGCCAGCAGTGTACAGCAGGGGCTTATTCACCATAAATTGCTCTGTGATCATGAAAATTTATATGGTAACATATTTATGTTCCCATTTCACCTAGGGCTTGAACCCTGAAGAACTGGCAAATTACCAATTCTCTAACTCATTTGTTTCCTCAAGACCTGCAACTTACGTAACTGTTTCTATCCGAAGTGTATCAGGAATCACACGCACACTGCCTATGCTTTGTAAACCACTAGATGTCTTCAAAGATGAAACCTTATAACTGTTGAATATTTTCTAAAACCAAACATTTGAATTACTAGCTCTACTTCTACCTACTCTTGATGCAAGTAGTCAAGTTATGAAATTTAAAATATTCTTTATGTGACTAATTATTTGCCTAAGTCACAAATATTTCTTTTCCTTCATGGATAGCTGACATGGTAATTGCTGGTTTTCAGTTCTCAGAAGTCACGGCCATATAACAGAGGGGTGGCTGAGACACCAGCTGTCTTAAAAGTTTTGGTCCTGCAGACTTTCTTCTCTACTGTTCAGTAGCACCATAAAACAGCAGCACAGGTTCTTAGAGAGCCAAATCATCCTGACTAACTGCAGACAGCTCTCCATAATGTGCATGAAAAGATTAAAAATTAGTTGATAATTTCTCAATTAATCATGACTTTCTAGTCATATCATTTTCCTAGGATGACCTTAAAACATTTATAATTTTATTTCATGTCTCTGTCTGAGTATAATGTCATGCACCATTTGACACTCCTCAGCGGGGAAGGTTGATGTTTTGGCAGAGTTGGGTGTTGATGTCTTTATGGATGGAAAATTTTGGTTTTATATTATATCAGTAACTCTACAAGATGTGATACTGGGATTTAGGGATCTAATCTTCTGCAAAACAATGAATGAGACCCAACTCTAGTCTTGTTAAGCTTTGAGAAAAAGGCTGACACTAGTGGTATATGCAACTGCTGTTTAGTTGTTTGCTTGAAATTGAAAGTTTGAAGTATAAGAAAATCATCATTTTTAGCCTGGCTCCAGCATATGTATTTATAAAATATCCAGATTCTCTTTATGTTTTATTTTTGAAAGTAAGACTTAAATAATAAATTTGAAATGTCTTCCCCTTGGAATAGGACATTATGGAATATTTATTTTTCCTGTTGTGCAATATTTATTGTCTTACAGTCTTTGTCTACAGTCTCACAGCACAGGGAAAATAAATCCTGATGATGTTAAACTCTGACAATTTCACATGTGCTATGGGAACATGATGGTCTATTTTCTGTTTCCCCAGAAGTTTGTCGGAATTTACCTTGGAAGTTTTGTGAGAGCTTCTCTATATGTGTGTACTTCTCTATATGTGACCTGTCTGTACTTTAGAGGAAGTGTTCGACTTGATTTGCTTTGGCAATGATCTTTGCCTTTCTCCCCTACTACATGAATGAATATTGCACTGTACAATAACTGGAGATTAGCTGAGCAAAGCTACAGCCACTTTTTCACCCTCTGTGGGCAAAAATGCTGTGGCATCTATCTTCAAGATACTACTACAAGGCAGAGCATGTCTGTGGCCTCATTGTGCTGTGGGACAGGGAAATCCACAAAGCCTGAGGTCAGGCAGCTTTGCAGGATTTTTTTAATGCTCCATGACACTTGGATCCAAAAGCAGTAAATCTCAAGTTTCCTTCTTGTGGGCATTACAAATGATGTCTTAATCTCCCAGCACTAAGAAAACTCTTTTTTATCTCTTTGTTTATAACACATTTTTTATTTATAACAGAAAAATACAAAAGCAAGTCCCACAAGCTTTCCATTTAAATCTTTAAAACCAAATGAGCTGTCCTGAGTCTGGCTACACCAGGCACTGTCAAGACAATTCCATCTTGAATACCTTCTGTTTTAAAAATATTCTGCCCAGAATATATGTTTTTAAATTTTGATTGGCCTTTTTAAAGCAACAGGCATCTGTTGTTGAATGTGATGAGATGAATAGAGAAAGTTTTTCCTGCTAATTATAGTGTTAGCACTTATGTCATATTCCAGATTTATTCCCTAACTTGGAAGGTAGGTAAATAAAGACATAGATTCTCCTTCAATGAAGGGAAGGGCAGAGGTGGAAAAACAAGGTAGACCCAGGTTTTGAAGTCAGCAGTTGACAGTTTGAGGTTCTGTGCTCAGATCACTACGTACCATTACACTGGCAGATACTGGTTCATTCAGCCCTCCAGAAATCTAATCACTAGGATTTCCAGTGTCCAAGTTCACAGTAACCTTAATTACCATGCAGAACTCTGGCTATTTCAAGACAATTAAGAGATATGCAGAGAATTGGTGGAAGAGTGAATCAGGGGTCATAGTCTAGTTCAGTATACAGCCAAGCAGTGCTCAATCTGACAGCTGAAAACAAAATACAAAGCTTGAGAGGAGCCAAAAAAGTATCTAAATAAATAATTAGAGCTTGTACATTTCAGGGAGTTGGGTTTTCTTGGCAACGGCGGGCGGTAGTCGTTTCTGAACAAACAAGATTGAAATTTATGTCTCAGTGAAGCAATCCTGGGAGCCTGTTTGTCCTGCTGCACAAAGACCATTTCCGACGCTTTCTGCCAAATGAATTATTTCCGTGTGCTGGAGGTGTGCAGAAATGTGGTGCATTCACAAGAAATGGCTCAGATAAGAGCACTCTGTACTCCAAAGGCATCACAGATAGCAATGAGTGTGTGGGACACTGCCAGGGACATCTGCTTTTAACTGATGAAGAACTGATGAGTTTTACGCGTGCTCCAGAGTTCAGGGTTGCTGAGTTTCTGCACCCAGTCATGTCTGTGGGGTTTGTGTAGGATCAGCAGTTGTAGAAACAAAGGCCACCCAGGCCTGCAGGTAATAGCTTTCTGCAGGTGTGATTTACAGGTGCCTGTGGTGCATGCACAGCAGCTTGTTCCTGTGTGATACGGAGAATAAATGCCTTTATCTAAGAGTCTGGCCCTGGGAAACACCTCCATCATCAGAGCTACCATCAGCCAGCTCATGCTTACAGAAGAGCTTTGCCACAGCAAGGTATTAACTAGTGGCACCTGTAAAATGGAAACCTGAGGAGCAAGAAGCAGGCAGTGTTGCTTTTCACCTAATTTGTGTGTAGTGGTGTGGAGCCCAGGCTCTGGATTATTTTCCTTTCCCTGTGGGATGTTCCTCCCTACCCACTGCAGCTTAGGCAGTGTTGGGGTGAACAGCCAGAGGGACCCTGGAGCAAAGGGCTATGAGGGGAGCAGTGTTCACCCTACTCTGCATTTGATGCCCCAGGCAAATAAATGCTCCTCTCACTCTCCCAGTGGCCTTAAAATGCAGGTTCCCACTCCTGCATCTCTTCTCTCCGTACAGCTCCTCCTGTCCCTCAGCTGCCAGGAAAGAAAAAAACAGGTGTAAAATTAACACTATCTCCTTTTTTTACAGCTCTGCTGCCCCATCCTTTTTCTCCTCTTCAAGAAGACCATGCCAGAGGTGACTGCCATCTCTTCTTTACCTTTTGTGACCTGGTGCTGTGCTCCCACATTAAAAGGTTTGTTGGTTTAAGAAAGCGGGTGCTGTCATTAGGAGGGAATGTGTAAAACCTGGTGTCAATAAGCTTAATTGGTGTGAAAGCCTGATAGGTTTAGGGGAAGAGGTATAGTTATTGCCTCCAGCTGATTTCTTTTAAGAGGATCTGGCAGTTTGGTTGGGCTGGAGAGAGCTGCAAAGTACGATTTGAGGTGTGTGAGTAAAGCCCTGAGCTGAGGGTTGGACAGAAAAGTGCAGTTAGTGGTGGTCTTGTACTGGTTTTGATTTTAGTTGATTCTGATAACACTGGGTAGAGTTAACACTGAAATGCTTGGAGGTATTGTAGCAAAGCTGGGCAGGCTGGTGGGTCTGGGAGGAGAAGCTTGAATTGTGAAAGAGAGAAGGCTCTCTGGCTCTGGGATATTTTAGGATTCCTAGGGAGAAGCTTGCCAGCTGAACTAGAGTCTTGGTTCTTGCGGGTATGGCTCAGCCTTCCTTAGGAAGACACTTCAATGTGTGTTTGATTAAGAAAAAAAATGGGCAGAACAAGTGGAAAATAACAGCATATCTCAAAGAAAATTCCAGTGGGCAAGAGCTGTTAGTTGGCTTCAGATAGAAAGACTGAGCTGTTCTAAATTTTGGAGGTAAGTGAAGGGGTACAAGTGTAAACTTCAGGGTATGAGGAATTAAAGGGCAGCACAGCTGCTAAAAAATTGAAGTTGATGTATTTGCCTCTATAAATGCAGCAAGTTTGCCAGAACTCTGCAGTTGGATTAAAGTCAAAGCATATGTTCTCTGACTTCAGAATTATCCCACACTGGGCTGCATCCATCACTTCTGCTCTCTCCTCAGCAAAACAGCTGAAGTTTTGTAAATGAGCAGAGTTGCCCATCTGAAATCCAGCAATCCTTGCACCACTTCAGTTCACTCCTTTGCCTTC
>NW_008673730.1:102369-111515 GCF_000695815.1 Acanthisitta chloris | reverse complement strand
AGGTGCTTCCTGTTTTCTTTTGCTTTCTGGTGTCTTTATTTCAAATGTCTTGTCCTTAATTTTTTGCCCCTCTTTTAGTGCCAAGATGTGGCTGTGTCACTTGTTCATGTGAATTTCCTGATGAAGTACCTGTATGTTCTCACTTTTGTTTCCTCCATGTTTTGGAGAGGCTCCTTAGAAGCACCCCAAAATAAACGGAACTTTCTTCTTTCACATGCACAAAAAAACCAACAACAATAAGCTTCTGGTTTCCTGAGATTACTTCTGGTTATAGAGATTGATAGTTGTTCAGTGCTTCCTTGTTCTTTTCAGTCTTATTTAGATTGTAAATAATTCGGATCAGGGTCTTGTCTTTTTATTACAGTTACTGAAAAACCAGGGCAATTAAACCTTGGCTCGTACTTAAGACTCCCAGTGAATCCTAAGCAGTTGATAACAAAATAATTCAGCAGAGTGAAATTTATCTTCCTGTATAGGGTGTTTATTACAGTGTCAATCCCTAAAAAAATCAGTATTTTCCAGTGAAGCATGTAACTTACTGATGACTTCAAGTTGTCCACTTATCTTTGTAATTGGCATGAAACCCAGGGTGGCTGGGAGTCAAAATTCTGTCTTGTTGGCTTTGTGTGTGTTCTCCTGATTACCTGCCTAATGAAGTAAGTAGGCAGGGCAATCCCTTTGTCATCCTGCAGACATGTCAAGTTATCCACTAAACCTCTCTCTGGGAAAGCAGATTGGAAACATTTAGTTGAAGATTTTTGTTTCAGTATAGATTTGCTGTTTAGTGGGAACATAAGGATGTTATGGAAGGAGATAGGCTTCAATGAATTTACAAGCTTTAAAATAATGTGGAGGGAAAAAGGTCTGTGATTGTTCCAGCAGTTTCCAGAATGGAAGACTTCAGGCTTTCTTCTTGCAAGTGGTAGTAGTTGCACTAAGGCAATTGAATATACTGTTTACATTGCAGTGGTTTTGCCATTTTTGTTTGAGTCAATTTTGATTTATTAAAAATTGAGACTTTGAATTATTTCTTTCTTATTTTTAATAAGAAAAAACTTCAATTCTGCTGTTTAGTAGAACTGTAGCTTATGACTGCTTCTACTAGACAGAGCTATGAAAACTAGATTTGCTGCAGTTACAGGAATATGCTTATTTTAATACAGAGCTTATTCCTGCCAATGGCAAACTGCCAGGGACATTGATTTTCTTCTCTGTTCTTGACTTGTTTTAATATTCTCAGAGTAATTTGTCTCATCTGCACCTCTTCAAAATCTGCTTTACCAAAACTGTCCCTTGTGCCAAAGAGACCTTTCTGTCTTTTTGGCTTGTGGTAAGGCCATGCTCACAGTGTACTGACTTTGAGGGTTGCCATTGTTTTAGCTGGCAACTCATCTCAATGCAGGAGAGGAATTCTTTCTTACAGCCGTTCTAAAGGAATAGCTGGAAGTTGCAGCATAACTAGGAGCTATTTCTACGTTTGGACCATGAGAGAATGGCTGCTAGGATAGGTAGTGTATGGCTTCAGTTGCATGTGTATTTGTGTGACCCTCCCTCCCATGGTATTCAACACTTCTGATCCCAGGGAGACTTCCTATCCAAGGGGGAAAGAGAGGCACAATTAGGAATTAATTACTACTAAATTTAGATGGATGGAGGATAAAATTAGTAAAAGTTGGTATTAAAGGCTTAGCAAGTACAAGCACACTCTTTAGGATACTGGCTGAGTTCCCTGGGGACTGGTTGCCAGGGACAGGGTGTGAGCCACTGGGATCTGCCTGCAGGAGGTGGAGAGAGACAGGAAGGCAGCAAAAAACCTGGGAGAAACAGTTGTGAGTGTTGCCCAGAAAGGTAATGGCAAAAGGACTCCACAAGATGTAGAGCAGAAAGCAAAACTGAAAATGGTGCATGATTTATCTACTTGCTGTTTTCTCATTGTGTTGTGGAAACTTACTTTATAAACTGAATTGCAGCAAAGAAGTATCTGGTTTGTATTATCAGCCTTGTGTCCATATGGAAACAAGTCAGATCAAATGTCAAGATTTCTTATTCTTTTAAGTGCCATCGTGTTTTACTGCATCTTTTGATAGAGCTCATAACCATTTTCTTTTTATTCATTATTAATTATTGATTCACTAGGCTGTCTCCTTGGAGTATTGCAGGGTTCTAAATTGCTTAGTTTGCCAAAAAGTATTTGTTAGTAGATCAGAGAAGTTTGATTGACTGCTAAGGAGGGAATTCCTAATAAATATTTCTTCTCGGTGGAGCTGCCTGTACATTGGAAAAAAGAGAATATTTCTCAGAAATGTTCAAACAGTGTTTGCACTTACTGTAGAAGTTGGAATTGTAAAAGGCACTTTGCCATTCCTGCCTTGTGAAGATGTTCTGAAAGGCAGAAACTAATTTTGACCTAAAGAATATGATTTTTGATAGGGAATGAAATTTTATGATGTTACAGAAAAATGTAACACAGATACAATATAAATGTTACAGACTGATGGTTGTGAGGTTTCTCTGGACTACTGTTCCTGGAACTGCCCAGAGAAAGGGAAAGACTTTCTGATTCCTGTCAATATAATTATATGGCTCTCAAAGGATTTACTTCTTTCACCAGTTAGGAGAGAAGGAGTAGACTTATAATATGCAACCAGTAAATTCCGTATCCTGACTTCAGATCTCTGTCCGATAGATGAAGGAAGATAAAGGGGGAAAAAAAACACTCAAAGGAGTGAAAGTCATGTTTGCTCTTCCTGGAGAAAATGAGTGGAGCTGCTCTCATCGGGGCTGTCATAAGAGTTATTTCAAAGAGGAGGGTTGGCTGAAGGTGGGACGTTCCCCCTGCCAGATTTTGATTTAAACCTGAACACAATGGTGGAGGCATCTGCTGAGAGCTGAAAGCTTTTCTAGAGATTGCGATGCTAATTGTCTCCTCGCAGCTGGAGGATTATCTGTAACCTGAGCATTTAGCACTGCAGGTCTTGCGGCAGCCTTGACAAGTACTGAAGGGAAAAGCTCCTCTGTTTCTGCAGTTAATGCCACAAATGGTGATTTGTAAAGTTTGTCTTTAATCTTACCTTGCCGCGATGCCCTTTAAAGAGGGAGGACTAAAATCTGAAAGTAAAGCCACTGTAAATGCAAGGATGTTGTTTTAACTTCAAAAGTAACTATGATTCTACTAAATGCTGTATCATATACAGAAGGGATTCAAATCTCCCATTCTCTGTGCAGTAGGCCCATGTGTTGTGTGTGGGTTTTTCCCTCTGTATTTTAAAAATACCTTTCGTTATATGAACATACTTAATCTAAATGGATCCTCTGGTGCCTAGAGTTGCTGAGCAATAGAACAAGTAGCAGTTCATTTTATGCCTGTGTAAGACTCCACTCACTTTACTGAGCCATGCTGGGATCTGTGTATTTGACTATGATGTGAATTCGTGCTTATGTTTTTGGTTGTCACAAGAAAACAGAATGCCACTTTCATGGTATCAGCGTTTTATCAGTTGTCTGAGGACAGGCAATAGGAAACATCCCCAAAGTAATTGTAATGGGATGACATGCAGAAGGAAGAGCTGCAGATTGTGAAATTAGACTCTTACAACCTTGTTCTCCTTGTTCTCCTTCATTTACTTGTAACTTGAAATAACTGTGGAAGTTCCTCAAGGTTTACATTAAAATGTGGTCATAGATGACAATTCAGTGCAAATCTGGGGTTCTAAATTTACTATTGCCTAGATTCTTTAACAATAATTAACTGAAAAGTTACTTCTTTCAATAGTTCTTTCATGAGCAGTGCAATATGTTCTTGGAGAACATTAGATATGAGTTTCTTTACAAGCAAATCAAAGCAGCTTCATTCATTTTCTGCTTTGCTTTTCCCAGTGTAGTCAATCTATATTAAAAAATTGTTGTGGTAGCACTGAGAAAAATCACTTAAGAATATTGTTTTCTCCAAAGGCTTGTCTTTAAAAGGTATTGCACATGTATACACTCTCTAAACATTTTTGTAAAGTATGACAATTTTGGTGATGTTTAAAACACTGGAATAAAGCATTAGAAAACTGTATTGGACTGTCTTGTCTCCCCCCTTGATAGCACTGGATTCTTCTCTGAAAGTTGCTTCATTTTCTGTACTATACAAAGTGTTTCAATTTTAGGGCAATGACTAGTTCAGTTCCTGTTTAAAAAAATGATTTAAAAAATCTGAATTTCAGTAGTATTTCTATTCACTTGCTTAAAAACAAGAGCTACAAAAGGTGAACATAAAACATTCCTGTAAGTTAAAGAAATAGCATTGGGTTGCATATCTGGCTCTGAACTTACACTCCCAGCTGGAACACCCTGCCATTTATCTTTTTTGGGTTTTTTTCAGAGGGAAATGATCCTTTACAGCATTAACTAACATTGAATTATCTTATTCAGGTTCAAACCTAGTAATGAAGAGACAATTTCTGTGTTGAGGAACAGGGTGTTGACTTGACAAAACTTACTGATGGAGAAAGTAGTAACAACTGAGACTGAGTGCCAAATGAATATTTCTGTGCACTTCAGCTGTGCCTTCTGCCAAGGCAAGATGCAAAACCTTCATCAGAACTGAAAAAGGTAAGAGCTTATCTTGAATACTTCAGTGAAAGTGTCTTATAATTTCTGTGACTTAGTGACTTCTTCTTGTTTGTGTACACTATTTGGAGGAGTGGAATTCATTACCTGTGCTTGTTGTCCAGTGAGCTTTCAACAGCTTCCTTAACAATGCAAAAGTGTTCTGGTTTGACTGGTTTGCCTTATTGTTCATGTTTGGTATTTCCAGTGGGTTACCTACAGCTCACTGAACAGGCAGACATAGTTTCACTGCTTGCATAAAATGGAGTATTCTTCTGTGAAATAAGGATAAATGAAAAGCAAAGAATCATTTCGGTATGGTTATTGCAGCAACTTGTATTATTTTAGCTCAGCACAGTTGCAAATACAAATCTACTAAAAAGAACCAGTAAAAAAAATACATACACATGATACTTTTAAAAGGCAGAGTCTCTTGCTTGTGTTAAAAGCTGTTCATCTATAGGCCTGGAAATACTTAGAACTTTCAGTTTTTTGAATGATTGACTAAGAAAAAAAATAAAAAGAGTGGTGAACGGAAATCTTCTTGTTGAAGAAATGTGAAAGTAACATTTTTGGCAGGCCACTTTGGGTGATGTCATTCCACAGAATGCACTAAATTCTGTTATTTTACAGCAGGAACTGATCTCTCAAGGCAGGCAGAGCCTATGGGCACTTAGTGTGACTCTCAACTTTAGCCAGCCAAGATCTGTGCTTTTTTACACCTCATTTGATGGTAATAAACCATGCACACTTTGAAACATGGGACTCAAAGGCTTTATTTCTTCATATGTATAAACACACATATATCTAGATGTATCTATATGTGTTTGAAATATTTTGTACACTCTTTATTGTGTGGGTTTGTCTCCTGGTGGAAGATGTGCTCAGGGCTGATATTGAGTATTCCTTGCCTTCTGCACTGGGTTCTGGCAGATGAGCACACTTAAGAGCAGAGTTGCATTTGAGAGAGCAGGGAGATCCTCCCCTCACCTACCACCATACTGCCAGTTCTGTGGGAGGTGACAATTCCTTGCTGTTTCTCCCCACATGCTGCTAGTGCTTAGTCTATAGGATCTCAGCATAGCTACAGTTCAGTGAAGGTCTCAGCTATGAGCCACACTAACTTAGCTGCAAACCTGTGGTAAACTGCAAAGAGCTTTACTGTATTGAAAACATTAAGCAGTAAAGTGGTTAGGTTTTGTGTAAATTATCCAGGAGGGAGCATGAATTGGGTAGTCTTTGGGGGGCTTAAGGATTGTCCTGTTAAGGGCCAATAGATGTAGTTCACTTGTGCACTGACATAGAGAATATCTGTGTTTGTTACATTTTATGTGGCTGCTTTTATGATACCATCTGCCTTATCCCATTGTTTGGACCACTGAGGCTAGTCATGTCAAATATGTACTTTAAAATAAAATTGTAAAGAATACAACTAGTAGCAGAGAATACTCAGGGCCTGATTCTGGAGAAATGTTGTGGGCTGCTAGTGGAGTAACATGTCGCTTGGGAAAAGTGAGACTGGCTTTATACTTGTTGCATCCGAAAGGGGAGCTGCTGCATGCATTTCTCTTACATGCTTTTCCTTTCGAATTTTACTTCCAGTGACAAATACCACTGTAATAGTCTGTGTTAAATTTTTGATTCTAGGTATATATTAAAATAATGTTTTGCTACTCAAGATTTCAGTGTTTTCTGATCAGGTTTATTTCTTATTTTTGTTTGCTAGCATGTGGGTATTGATTTGGTACTTAGTGATGCAGGTGATCTCTCCATCCACTAAGGAAAATCTGTTTGATTAATGTCTGGAAAGGAAATCCATTAAAGCCTCCAAAGTTTTATGAAGTCTTATTGCTGTTAACCAAATGCATATATTTGATCTAAGCTCAGTGGGTGCTTCTTAATTTAAAAATGACATAATGTTGTGTATTCTTAAGATAAGTTGGTCCTAATACTGAAAACATTATTTTGGAAGGCTTATCTCTGTAGGCTGATTATACTAACTCCTAGGCTGTGGAATCACAAAAGAATAGCAACTGTGTTATAGACACACCTGCATAATGGTGAGAAGTACATTGGGGCATTGTTTTTAGTCCCAAGGAAAGATTTCAGGCAGATTATGGCAGCGAAAGTGTATAGCAGGATTTGAACAGTGGAGGTAAGACAACAGTTTGAACAGTTATTCTTCACATTGCCCTTATGAGTCCTGGATAAAGAATGGTTCTCAGGCAACTTTAAACAATGTTTAAAAGTGTTTATATGTGTAGCAATTATTTGGCAGTAGTGTAAGTTTCAGACTTCACAACATACAGTGCAAAATGTTATTTGGTTCCATTTCAATGTAGTTATCAATACTCTTCATTGGTACCATGAGCCATTTAACATTGAACATACTTGTCAGGTGCTAAAGGTCTCATTTTATAAAAGAAAAGCCATGCCAGCAGGGTCAGTTTCCATTCTCACTGTAGTATTCCTTGCCTGTCATAGCCCAAGTAGAAGTTTGGAGCTTTGTGTTTGATGTTGTCCAAATACCTACACTTTTAGGTGTAATTAATTTTAACAAATCTTAATTAACAAGATGCAAAAGCTTTTTTCTCCTCTACTAGAGCTCCCTAATAGAAAAATAAATCCATGTATATTTGAAAGATAATAGGCTTAATTCCTAATGGCAAAATGTAAGCAGCAAGTATGATGGAGGCTTCTGAAATTATTTCATATATTTCTTTTCATGTATGTATGGTCTTGTATATGTACAGCTGTGTTTGGTGTTTAAATGTGTTCTTGAAATACACTCTGCCTTCTGCAAAAAGATCTCGGGAGCAGCTGCTGTCTGCTGCACAGGCCAGGCTTGCTGGGGTAGGGGTGGATCCTTCCCCTCCTCCCTGAGCTGTGGTTTTATTAGGCTGGGGTGGATCCTTCCCCTCCTCCCTGAGCCGTGGTTTTATTAGGCTGCATAGTACATCAGGGGGATGACTGCTGCGTACACTCTCAAGTTGTGATTTTTGTTATTGCTGCACAGAACTAGGATTTATTTTGCTTTCAGGTTAAAGCTTTTGAAGTTCAACTGTATCGAGTTATTTGTATTTGAGCAATCAGTAGTCAGAGGAGATACTTGCACTGATTTGCTGGAAATACTTACAGATTGCTGTTTAACAAATCTAACTTGAGAGTGTCCTGTGATGACCTTGTGGATTTGTAGGGTACACTGAAAGTGGGAAAGGAGGCACACCATCTAGGGAAAACCAGCTTTCTCATATCGTGTAACCCATGTTGCCCGTTTCCACTGTAGGACTAACTTAGTTCCCCGGGATTTTGACTATCTGGGAGTCTTGTACAATGTAAGGTATTTCAGGGGCAGAGACTGTGTCTTATTTATTGGTTTTATGAGTCATTTAGTTCATTTTTGGATGCTTGACAGATAATAATGCTTGATTGCATCATGTGGTATACTAGCTCTAGAGGAAAACAGACTTTCAGCTCTAAGTCTTGAGTTTGATTTACTGTTTACTCTTTGGGCAGCAGATGCAGCCAGATTTCAGATCACTTAAATTCTGTGAACTGACTCAGCCAAAGGCAATATAAACTCAAGTATCATCAGTGTACATCTAATAGTTCACACAGTGCAGTGCTGTCTAGATTTTCATCATTAGTGTTCCTGGACTAAACATGGAACACTGGATAGGAGAAAACTTGGATGGATTTCAGCTGGAAAATATTCACAGAATCTGTAAGTGTTCTATAGAATAACATGTTAATGGTTGTCACTTTGCAGTAGTCTTTGTACACTCCATATTTCCCAGTTGTTAAGCCCTACTATAATTAACCTCAATAAACCAAAACAAAACCTTCTCTCCCTTTTTTTTTTCTGTCCCATGTAATTTGTGCTTGTGTGGGCTTTGGAAAGCTGTAGTGGTGGAAACATCAACAAATTAATTCCTAACAGAATGGTTGAGCTGACAGCTAAAGAGATGCTCACTTTCTCAAGCACTTGAAAAAGTAATTTTGTTAGAATTTTGTTCTCCATTATTAATTTTTCCATTGAATGAAGCTGAGTCTAGTGCAGAGACTAGACCATCCCACTGCTGGGATGCTCTTGGCCGGATCTGGGGACATGATGTTCAGCCTAAGCAGCTGAGGGAGGAGTACTGTATTTATTTTCCTCCTGAGAGACATGGCAGTATAGATCAGAAGAGTCATAGTTCTTGGGCATTTGTTTAGCCAGACAAATTTGATCAAGCTTTTGATTGTCACATGAACAGCAAACCCAGCCATGCTGTCAGTTGACTGAGATGTGGCAAGCGAACATGAGCATGCTCAAGGGCTGGCATAGGAGGAGGGAGGAGTACTGTATTTATTTTCCTCCTGAGAGACATGGCAGTATAGATCAGAAGAGTCATAGTTCTTGGGCATTTGTTTAGCCAGACAAATTTGATCAAGCTTTTGATTGTCACATGAACAGCAAACCCAGCCATGCTGTCAGTTGACTGAGATGTGGCAAGCGAACATGAGCATGCTCAAGGGCTGGCATAGGAGGATGCTCAAGTGTGATGGCTTTC
>NW_008673730.1:60934-102335 GCF_000695815.1 Acanthisitta chloris | reverse complement strand
GATCTCCCTTAGGAAGCCAAACAGGAGAAGCAGAGCATTAGAAGCCTCTCCTGCACACACAGGTTGGCAAAGCAAATGCATGTAGAATGCAAACATGGGTAGGAGAATGTCATTGTTTGAAGGCCAAAGGGAGGAAGAAAGAGGATGAGAGAAGTTGCAGAAAGGAAACCATCAACATAGTCATAAGAGCTCTGATAGGTAGTTCCATCACCTTTAGTTAAGTGTCCAATTAAATACCAACATTGAGGGTTAATCTCTGAACATATGAGATTTTTGCTCTGTGTGGTACTAGTTCAGCAAGAGTTACTAGGTTTGGAGTATCTAATACAAGTAAAGTTTCAACTTTGAGTTGTCTAATTGGCATCAGATAAAGCAACTGTCTGGAGACATGTTCATCCAAAACTTGTTCTGTTTTCAAAATGGATTTGTGGAATTTAAAAAGAAATCTGTGTAGCTATGAAAATGAATGAAAGAACAGATATTTTATTATGACTAATATCTTCATAAAAAGGCCAGACATATTCAGGCATTAAAAGCTTTAATAATGTGACTCAGATCAAGGAGGCGATTTGTAGGTGATTGGGGTTTTGGGTTGTATTTTTTGCTGATAAATTGCTGTTTTGAAGGACATGAGGCATAATGTCACTATAACTGTTGCTTCTGAGAAAAGATCAAGGGAGTGTCTGACACTTATTTTGAAATCTGGATTCATAGCTGCAGAAGTTCAAATATTTTCCATTCTAACTGCAATAACTCAAATTTCCAAAATTTCAGCTCAGTTCTTGGATCAATAGTAGGTAATAATAGTCTGGTTGAGTTATCAGATGGTTTGTTCCAGTGCCTTCATATTTAGTCATATTAGATACAGTCCCAAGCTTACAGAAGTAATTCTTCATTCCTGTAAGTGCTATTGCTCTCATCCAAAATGTTACACATACGAGGAAAAACATTTATTGGGTAATCTAGGAAGATTCAGATAATTCTCTTACTTGTTATAATTCTTTATATTGTATGTCAAAATTCCCTAGAGACTGCTGAAAATTTTCTCCATCTATCTGTGTACACACTCAACCTGCTCTTCACTTTTCCTTTTGGTCTACATACGTGTTTCTTGCTGTTACAACAGCAAATCATGGGAACCAAAGGTCATCATGAGCTGCCAGGGTAATGTTCTCCATATGTCAAGAGGTTTGTGAAGGAACAATGTGAGTTAAAACACTGTCAGACCACAGTTTTCTGAAGTGTCTGTTTGTAACCACTCAAATGTTGAATTAACAGCCAGGTTGCTTCTTTAAGCATTTAAAATAGGTAGAATTGAAGAAACAAACCCAGAAAGAGCAGGCAAAATCATGTTTTCCCTGAAGCCTGTGATAGGATTTACAATGTTTTAAGCAGGGTTGGTATTTGTTTCTTGCTTAATGGCAGTATCTTGATTTGTAGTTCCTGCCAGGACTTAGTCTCATGTAGTCTCTGACCACATCTGTTCAAAGCCAGAGGACTAGTTGGCAAAGGAACAGGAGTTCTTTCAACAGCTCTTTGAGTAAGGATCAGCTACTTTTAATTTACCATGGGATGAAAACATTTACATGGTGTTACCACAGCACAGGTGATGTACCCTAAAGGTTCATAACCCAGTTTACCCTGTGCTAACTTGTTCACATATCCGTGTTTTAATTTTATGGTAGCTGCTTTATTGTGTGAATGAGCTGTAATTAGCATGAACAACATGTTTATGTCATGTAAAGGAAACAAATCCTATTTTAAGAAAAATTTCATTAGATTAAATATCATTATGGTGAAACACAATTCTGTAACTTCCTCTGAATGCTTAGCAAACAGCATTTCTAATTAAGCACATTGTGCTTGCCCTATGTTCCTTTGGTATTACACAAATGGTTGGAGCAGAAAATGGTTATGAAAGCCAGGAGTGTGCCTAATAACTGGTGTGATAGAAAAGCAAATTGGTAGCTCAGTACCTTTTTAAAACAGCTGTAAAGTTTTTACTTGGTAGCAGAAGTCAATTGATTTTTTCCTTTCTTCCCTACTTTGCTTTTGGTCTTTAGTCTGAGGATATTTTTTTCCTGCCACAGCTGCCTGCGAAAGCGCCAGGTTTGGCAGCTCACACCTGTGTAAGCATTCGAGGTAGAGTAGTGTGAATTAGCCAAAAGCTGCTCAGCTGAGACTGTCATGCACTGAGGTGGCTGAGGAGGGAGCTGCTACCAGGAAGGGTTTCCTACCATATAAACTAAAACTATTTATAAAAATACAGGTCTCTGGTTTTTCACTTTGGCTGTGTTGTGTGCATTCAGGGCTTTTTCTAGAGAGCTGTGTGGGATTTTTGTTGTCTAATTAAGATATCAGCAGAACTATTTGGCCACTATTCTTGGAGGCTTCGTTGCTTTTACATGTTCATGTATTGCATCAATACAACATCATTTAACAGCAGGGAACCTGAAATAAAAACTCATCCCAGAAGGGGGTTGTCCATTTTTATCCCTGCAAGTTTTATTTTCAGATGAATCAAAAAAATCTCTTGACTTTTCATCTGGAACATTTCTGAGAACCGTAGTGTTATTGTGCCCACTTAGGGCCACAGAAAATCACCTTCCTGTGTCCAACCTGTACAATCCTCAGACAGCATACTTTTAGTTACAGATTTTCTATGAGTGGGACTTAAGGAAGAAAATTAAATGGGAACAGAGCGAACATGTTACAAATGCACATCTTAAATACCTCAATTTTGTGGCCAGGTTCAGGTTATATTTGTTATTTATTCCTTGGGTTTTGTAGGTGCAGAAAGAGAATTGATCTCTTTCTGCTCTTCAGTCTTGGGCATCTGCCTTAGGCTTTCGCCTTTCTGAGGACAGAGTTTCTAGAGGCATTGAACCTTCAAGACATAACAATGAAGTCCACCCCATTAGTACAGACTGCTCAGTGTATTGATACACTAATGGGAGGGAAATTACAGGTTTCTCACTGGTGTGTCTTTAAACACCTTTTTCTGGGATCTTTAAAGCAAACTCTAGTGATAAACCAAAAAAAGGTGAGTGGGGACCAAAACACAGTTGAAGTAGTTGCCATGTTTATTTAGAAGTTAACAGAAACTTTATGAAATAGAAGTGATTCCCAAAGTACAAAGTCCAGACAAGGAACATGAAGCTTTCTTAGAACATGTGTTCTGTAGGTAAGCTGGTAAATTTATAGAACACTGACTTTTTAATCTGCTAGTTTTTCACGTTTGTAGCTGTTTATATGAGCTCCTTTGTATGACAGTCAAAGTCCTTCTCTGGAGAGGAGATGGTTTTGGTTCTTCCCCTCTGGAATGCATTGGAAGGGGTAGCATTGAAGCAGGTAGCTTCTAGGAAAGGTGGTTGTTACTTACTATATTTGAGCACCACCTTGGCCTCGGAGTGAGAATTGCTCTTGGGGAGAATGGCTGCTTTGGCAAAAGGGGAAAAGGTGTTTCCTGAGCTTAACAGCGACTGCTGCTGCTGCTGTTATCTGGCGTTTGTGTTTTTGCTGGCAAAAGTGACAGTCCTGCTTTGGTCAGTTCGATGTGACGAAGTGATGTTGTTAATAGCTTGTAACTGTGAAACAGAACAATTCATTATGCTCCTCTATCAGCTGATTCCTTCTTATTTCCTTTTAACTCAGTCTTCTGTGTTCCCTTATTGCTATCTGAAAGATGACAGAGCTGCCTGAAGCTGTTCATATTTATATAATCCTTGTGTTACTGAAGACCTTATTTGTCACTACCCATTTTGGCGAGAAGTTTCATAATGCATCAGACAAGTCTCACCTACGAACAACCTGTCTCAATACTAAAGGGCTTTAGAGGGATAGGACAGGAGCCCTTCTTCTGGAGCCTAACTGTTGAATGCGAGAGCCTATGTGAACACATGAATATTCTACTGGACTTAAGAGTTGGATGTGGTTTTTCCTTTTTAACACATGGCTGATGATGTTTGTTTTATGTGGCTGGAGTTCGAACAGTGAACTGTCATGAGTAACTTAATATTTTTGTTAATAATTTGAAGCATGTTTTCATGTTGAGTCATTAGCTATGTTGGGACAGTCACTTAAGGAGGAGAATTTTCTGGTTTTCTGGTGCTTTGACTTAGTCCAGGTCAAAAGTTATAGTCTCAGCTACGCAGTGTGCACTGTAATTGTGTGACAAAAAGAAGCTATGTACTGTGTTAAAGAAAAAGAGAAAAAAAATTCAAGACAAGCAAAACAACCAAAAATAGCCAAACTCACTAGATAATGTAAATAAACTCTGCAAATTTATATCCCATGCAATATCACTGCCTTTACTGCAGATGTACAGTGTGAATCAGTGACTGCAGTGATTCATTCTGTATTCCTTTCTTTCCTTTCTCTCTTTTTATTTTGTCAGCACAAATGTGGCACTTGCAGAAATCAAGGAGAAAAAACATTTGGCTTTGGCAAGCATAGTGTGGGCAGAGAGTATAAAATTCCAAACACAGCTGTGCCAGTGTGCTTCAGTCCTAGCTTACAACATTTCCTGCTATCCCAGAGCTGGGCCTGTCTCAGGGAGATTGCCAGTCATGACACTTTTTATGGTGGTTTTGTGTTGTGCACAAATGGGGGTTAGAATGAAACCAGCAGACTAATTTTAGTGCATGATCTGAGGGTTTGAGTCCAGGTCTGCAGAAGTGAAAGATTAGTGTGTATTAGCTCACTGAAAATTTGAGCCCATTCCCCAGCTGGACTGTCTTGACCACCTGCTAACTTGTTGATATGGTGAGAGATTAGCTTCTTTGGGTCCAATTCTGACCTCATGTACCCTGGTGTAACTTACATGGGTTTTGTAAAAGCAATTTCAGTTGTTTGATTTAAACTTAAACAAGGCCTAAATCTCTCTGCCTTTTTAAAATTTTAAATAAAACCACACCACATTTGTTATTGTTGTACAACTTTTTTTTCTTTCAATTTCTCTGCTTCCTAAACCATCCTTTTACTACTATTCTTGCATTTCATAATACCACCATAAAATAGCTTTCTGTGTTTGTCTGCTGTGAACCTTTATTCTTTCAGTGATCTACAATGTACCTAAATGTGCTCATTGTCTCAGTATTGCTCTTTTTCTGCTATTATAAAGTTTTTTGGCAATAATTCAGAGATGGTATAGAACATCCTCTTTTGCCATTGCTTCAGAAAAGGAAAATATTCATTGTATGAGAGTTTCGAAGGGGAAGCCATGATCCGCCTGCAGATCAGCTACCTTATTTCAAATCCTTAGTTGCTTGGTATGAATCCTGAATGGAATTTGCCTGCTTCCAGTTTGATAGTGTGCTTTGAACAAGTACTTACCTCCTGGGTAAGTCCCTGACCTGGAATGGCTTCATTTCCTTGCTCTGACACAGATTTCCTCTGCGGTTTCGACCATATCATTTAATTGCTCAAAGTCTGGATTTCCTTATCAGTATGCTGTCTAGAGATAAGAGTGCCTCTTTGCATCCCAACAGCACTGGAAATAGGTGCATGCCAATTTGTTTGGCAAAACACAAAGACCTTGTTGTTTCAGGACAAGTAAATCTTTGCATACCATCAACTCTGCTGACTTGTCCAGCGTTTGCAGAGGCACTCGGGTGGATTTTCAGAAATTAATCACAACAATTTCTTGACTGGTTAGTGGCACAAAGTAAAGAAACATGTCAACATAGTATTTTTCCTCTAATCTAGAGGCTGTTTTTAAACTGCTTGCAGTAAATGAAACTGCTTGGTAATTTTTTTTTGTTTATTTAGAATAACTAATGTTTGTGTATGTAGAACAGAACAATTATTTAATTATTTCCTTTGTAATGCAGCACTCCTATAGTAGATGGTGTTTTCCAGGACACATTCCCATGTAAAGAATTAAAAGTCCTAGTTCTTGACCTGACTAAAAGTCAGGTCTCTGTATTGTTTTCAAATCTGGGTGAGAAAAGGGCTGTGCAAGCCTGTGAAGAGCTGAATGCTCGGGTGCCATCTAGTGCTTCAGTGATCAGCAATGGGCTGCAGCCTCCAGGTCCTGCAGCTCACTGTCACACCCCTGCTCCAAGGGCGTGCTCAGAAGAGCTTGTGGCAAGTTCTGATGGTGATTAACTCACGGTGAACGAGCTTCTGCTGACTCAAAATGCTGAGGAATGGCATGGTGAAGCCATTTTCCTCAGAACTTGACATGATTTGAGTGAATTGCTGTGAAACCCTAGACTGGAGTTGCAAGGAGAATATGCAATATATATACATATATATGAGAAGTCACAACAGGTTGAACTTAAAGGATCTGACTCTTTGCCTCATAGTGTGGTTTAAAAATTAAGAGATTGGGATATGTGTACTTACACAAAAGTAGTGTGAGGGGGGAAAAAAAGAATAAAAGCATCTAGGAGTTTGGGAGCTAATCCAAGCTAGAAGAATCTCTTGAGGCTTCAGTATAATCTGGATTTCCAAGTTTTACAACTTCTTGCAGTGTTTTGGTTGTTTCATTCATGAGCTCCATGGAAGAAACCTACTGAGCTGGGAGAATAAGGAAGGGAACAGGATTTCTTTGTTACTTGGAGCACATCACAGGTTAATGTGCATTGAGCAGCTATTAAAATTTGTATACACTGCTTGCTGCTTGTTTTTTGAGGGGGGGAAGTGAATGGCTAAGTTTGATTTAATGGTATAATATAGGTAGCTGGAGCTGAATAATCAGAGATGTCAGTTTTGGACTGTATCAGGATGTGATGCCAACACGATAATAGTGATTTCAATGACCTTAAAATTAACTGTACTGTAGGTGATGTTGGAATTCATAGAATCATAGAATCAACCTGGTTGGAAGAGACCTCAAAGATCATCGAGTCCAGCCCTATGTTTGTTACTAGTCCATGGCACTAAGTGCCCCATCCAGTCTCATCTTGAAAACCTCCAGGGACGGTGAACCCACCACCTCTCCGGGCAGCCCATTCCAATGCCTGACTACTCTCTCTGTAAAAAAACCTCTTCCTAATATCCAACCTAAACCTTCCCTGGCAGAGCTTGAGTCTATACTCTCTTGTCCTACTGCTAGATGCCTGCAAGAAGAGACCAACCCCCACCTGACTTGGGAGCAAAGATGTGCAATTAAAACAGAATCTTGTAAATGACTTTGTAAACACAGTCACAACCTTTTCTTTCTGTATAATGAAGCTGTCTTTTTTTAAAAGGAAATTAAAATGGAAGAAAAATCTGTAAGTACCTTCGACATCTCTTCAATGTCTTTTTTTATCTCTTTTTAACAGAGCTTTTTAAAACAATAATAATCTACAGCTGTTTTCCCCACATCTATTCAATGAGTGGTCTCTGAAACCCAGATGGAAAGCTCCCCTGTGCCCTGCTATTGCCTGTTTCTGTGCATTTACTTTTTACTGGGCTGCTCTCATGATACATTATCTCCTTATTTTCATGGAAGCAGTTTCAAATAACAAAGTAAAAGCCCTTCCTTGAGAAGAACTGGTCACCAGCCCAAATGAAGAGGAGCCTTCCCTACCTCAGCCTGGTGAGAAGAATGTTTTTCTGCCATGGAAGTTCTCCAGGCATGTTGGAATAACCATGATGGGGTTTTTAAGGCCATAATGGCTTTTGGGAAAAAAACCTACAGTATGTGAGCCATGACAGCTCTGGCACTGTTTCCCAAGTACTTCTGTGTACAAGCAAATGGCAAGTGTTGCATGACAGTCTTAAAGCTTTGTCCCTTAGAAATTCCCTATTACAGGATCTCACAGTATCTTCACTTAATTCACTAGTGAATTAAGCACTGTGCTTGGCTGAATCCCACTTTGTGCTAACTTAGAGTGATTACGAGTGAATCACATCCCACAAATGTGAAATAAGAATGCATTAGATGATAATTTCTTTGGCACAATTCTGTCTTTTGTTCCATTCTACAAGAGCTAGCACAGCAGGGGCAGAATTCTAGACTCCGTCCCAAAATGCTACCATGACCTAGTTACTGCACTGAAAGTAGTGCTGCCTTTATCAGTTGTGCTATGGGACTTCTTACTGGGATATTGTGATGGAACATCATCGAAGTTATTGGAACAGAATGAAATAATGCACATGAAGTACTTCTCATTTAAACTTCTACAATAGAAGATGTTACATACTTAAAATTGAAGGATGCATGTGTTCCAAGGTGATGAATATATCACAGATACATATGATTTAACATCCTGGCCCTGATGAATAGCCAGATTTCCTCATCTGTTTGAATCACTTGTAGCATTGCACAACCTTCAAGAAGTACATGGAGGCTGTTTTCAGATAACAATTCTTTGGAGCAAATTACTGAACATTATGAAAATGAAGGTTGAACCAAGGTTCATTCTCGTGAACAGACATTCTCATTTCCCTTATGATGAAAGAAACAGTGAGTGAGGCGTTTGGAGTGCTGCTCAGCCAATTTGGCTATCAGCTTAAGTCAAAAGGATTTAATTTTATAACATTCAATCTGTGTATGAGAGTCTTAGTGCTATACCCTGTTAGTGGGGCATTCTCTGCAGAGCCAAGAAACAATAGCATATTTCTAGTGAAGGCTGTGGTATGGAGTTCTGCAGAGAAATCTTTTTTCAGTCCTAGTGTTGCACAGGAGATTTTGACACTGTAGAAGAACTTATCAGTAAAAGTTTTTTAAATGTACCCTTCAAGATGTGTCATCAGGTTATTCTGAGAGCACAGCCTTGTGGGGAAGAGGATAATGAAGGAGATACACCAATTGAATACCAAGTGTATTGTGAATGGCTGTTCCTGTAGTCCCCGCTTTTGGTTCAAGTAATGCCAGATATGATGATGTCATCTATGACAACGTTTACTGATGTTTTATAAGCCAAACTATTTTGTAAGTGACTATGGAATTAACTGAGGATGGACACACGCATTGTCCCAGAATATCACTGGAGACAGACCAAAGGTATATCAAAACTCCTTTACTTTTGTGTTTCAAGGAAGTGCCTACTTTTCTTTCTTCATCTTTGCACAAACCCAAGACTCTTGCTCGGTTTAAATTTCATAATTAGAAATACTCCACCTCCTTTCTCTCTCTTTCTGAGTTCAATTGCTGTGCTAAAAGATTTTCATGGAAGACAAGAAAATGGTGAGTTTTGGATGTTACAACTTTCTGTTCAAAGTTGTTATAGATATTGAAACTTGTTCTTGGTTATATGTTGGTAGTTTTTTAAAAGAAAAATAATTGGTTTTTCCACTTCTGGAAAACTGCATTCTATTATCAGGAATACTTTTTACTTCACTTTTGCACGTGACACATTATCACTGCCAGTGAGGACAAGAGTGCCTGTGGATTTTACAGAGAGGGGCATCTAAGTGTGACTAATGTCTACTAGAGAAGAATTTTGAGAGCAGCTAAACTTAGATGAGATATTGCATTGCTTCATTTTGATGGATTAATAAAGAGACAAGGTGGTTAGAAGGAAATTGTATCTCATAGAGATTATTTAATGCTGAAAAATCCCACAGCACTTTGTGGCAGCTGTTGAACACTCATGAAATCTACACAATGATTAAGTACAAGAATAAAAAATACAATTAAAGGGAAAATAGTTGCCTAACTTGAAATGTTACATTTATAGTCCTACTCCTAAACAAAATGCCTGGGGTTTTGCTCAGCTTTGTGTGTTGCTATTTGAGAGAATGCTGCTGCTTTAAGACCCTTACTGATGATGATGGAGGTGAAAAGATGGATGAAGCAGGGAATGCTATGAGGTCAGTAATAATTACCTGCAGATAGTTTGGGGGTTATCATTAAATCAAATGGCAATACCTTTGACAACGCAGCATTCTTAGAACCATGCTAGGGCATTGACTGAGCACTGAATTGGAGGAGAAACTACAGGGCAGCATTGACAAGGAAGAGATGGGAACAAGATAAGTGCTGCTTTGGGAAGGGATTTATACTGAAGTCCATATCATTAAAGACAGTGCTAGATCATGGCAAGTAGCCCTGATTTAATAAGGTTGCAATATGCAGAAGATCCCATGTTTTAGACTGCTTAACCCCGGAGGATACTCATGGGAATGTGTGTCCTTCCAAGAACGACTAAAGCAAGGAATCACTGGCAGCAAAGTGGTGCTGTGCTATATACAATAAGTCATTAGTAACCTGTTTAGCATGTCCTGTTCTAACTTCTGCAGGTTGGCAAATTCTTCATGGTGTCCTGCATACACAGCTTTCTTATTTTCTTGAATTTAAAGGAAGGAGTAGACAATGAGATAATCAGCAATGCTATCCTGACAGTACTGCTTAGTTGCATTTGACTGTATGGTCCCTGCAGCCACAGACACTACCAAACTTGATGTTGTCTGTTTCCTCAGATCGGTGTTTTTTCACCATTAGTACAGTTTGCTTTGGCCTGCTGATGAGTAGATATCCATGGAAAGCCACAGTGCCCAGCCAAAGGCCTATTTTTGTCCTGAATCAATACAGCTCTGCAAGTGCAGGTCCAGGATCAACAGAGATCCATGGAAACTTTTGCTGTGTGCCTAGCAGCAAGGGTTCCGTGCACTCCAGAAATTGCTTTGTCCTTCTAATCAATGTGTTCTGAGTAAAGCACAAACCAATTAAGGGGGAAGTGAGGTGAAATATTAAATCTGTGAGATGTTTCTGGAACGAATTAGATGTTCTGGCACCTATAGTGTAATCCTTATTGAACTTTTCCCCACTTCAGCTCAAACACAGGTGTGCAGTCAAGACACAGCTGCTACCAGATGGCTTTAAATTTTCAGAGCTGTTAAAGAAGAATCCAGAATAACACAGGGAGAAATGACATCCATCCACTTTCCTAGCTACAGAAAAAGGATTATGTGTTATGATCGCAACTTTTTTATTTTAATGCGTGACTGCTTTAAAGGTGAAAGCTTATCCCAGTGGGGAAGGTTAGGCATGAAGAAATGAACTGGCTTGTGCTGTAAAACACATAGCTCTTGGGATACAGCTGGAAAAGCAACCACGGCATTCCACGGTCTTTGCATAATCACTAGCAGATAAATGTCCAGGCTGATAAAGCAGGTTGGTCCAACCAGTTGGCTGCAAGACCTGAATCCCAAAGCTTCTTCCAGCCTGTGTTGCCTGCTTGTGGATGGAAATGGCACAAGCTGACACAGGAGTCTTTATTTATCTGTCTTGGTGCTGACATTGGAATTAATTATTCTAGATAAGGTGTGAGGCCTTATAGCATAGGGCTTAATTTTATCCGGTGAAAAGCGAATGCCTAAGGAAAAATATTGCAATATTATTTTAGGGATACTTTCAAGAATTTGGGGTTCAAGAACTGCTGCAGACAGATGGTACTTCAGAACCCTCTGAATTTCTTTGGTTGTCTTGCCTGATCTTTCCTTGAACTTCCATAAACTTTGAGCATAGCCAGTGTCTTGTAGCCAAGTGTTCTACTGCTTAACTATAGGTTGTATACTGTGAAACTGAGGAGCTGCATAAAATTCAGATATACCAATATTTTTAACAGGAGCCTGAATTCCTGTTTCTGTGTATGCTGGGAGAACCTTTTGGCAAGTTGAGAACTCTGATGCTCATTTTGCATGAGCTGTCTTGGGAGGCGTAAACAAAGTGTTCTGAAATTTTGGTTTTGACCTATGGCTGTGCTGAGAGAAGACTTACAAGAGTTAACCATGGACAACCTGCTTTGGTAACTCTTGTGTCTTCCTTACAAGTAAAACAGGAAAAGCATCTGTTCTTCCCTCTTATATGTGGAGTATGGGAAAAAACAAGAAAATGGTTTCTCACCTATTAAAGCTGCTGCACTTTGCATAAAAACTGAAAAATTCCTGTGTTGTGTAAAGGTAGAGTGACTGAGCTTGTAGTTTTGCCACTGAGCTCTCACATGAGGTGAGATGGACATTCCAGGCCCAGACAGCAGCACCATTTGGATTTTGTTACAAGGCTCATTTGACTTCCATAGGGGGTAGGATAGAGGAGTTTAAACCTTTCTGCTATGGTTTCCTGTACAACTGTTTTAACACTGTTTTACACAAAAAAGATGTGTGTGCTCTGTGGGAAGGGAAGTTGCAGCTGCCTTGCTTTTGAAATAGAGCAGTGAACCTCGAAGAACTCTTGAAAATTCGTATCATGATGTATTTTTCTAGTAGCAAGTGGAATTGAATATCTTCCTGTAATAATCTTTTCTCTCTCTGGAATAATTCATTATAATATCTTCCAAAAAATATACTCAATCTCCCCAGATAAACCTGATTCTTAAAATTTCAAGTATATGTCACAGTGTAGAGCATTATGTGCCATATTAATGTGGTATGAGAGAAACTGCATAATTATGAAAAATTTAAGACAGACTGTGAGTGTGACTTAGCAATGAAATGTCTGATGTAATTCAGCATAAATAAATGTTGCACAAAATTATGCTTATGGGGCAATAATAATGCTACCTTCACATGTAAAATGTGATATTTATCACTGAAAAGCAATATCTTGGGTGTGAAAATAGAAGTTCCATGCAAAGAAAGTAAATCAATTATTGTAATTGGTAGTATTGGATGAGAGAGAAGTTTGTGACGTGCCTAGTTCTTGTGTGCTACCTGTGTGTAAGAGAAGTGAAAATGTAACAGGGAAGGGTAAAAAAAAGGTGAAACAATTTATTGGGTGGAACTGTTTCAATATTAGAAATGAGTAAACACTTCAGTCTGGAAGGAAACAAACAAAATCATGGATATTTGCACAGTTGCCAGTGGCATAAAGGGGGTCAAGTGTTTATTAGTTCACCTAATATAAGAGAAGAAGATATCTAAGCAGTATTATGTGAAGTTGACAGGGACCCGTTCAAAATGGGAGAGAATAAGGTTCTTCACACGATGGCTAGCAGACCTGTAGGACTTGCCAAAGAACATCGTGGGTGCACTAAGGTCACCATGGGCAGACAGATAAACCAGAACACACCTAGAAGAGATACCTCTAAACGAAAGATTTTCCTCTTGCAAGTGTCATTTCCAGCTGGCTTTTTCCCAGCCAGAGAGAAAATGCAGCCTCTCTTTGCTTGTTTGCTTTATCTCTGAAGTTTTCGGTATAGCTGTTGACTTTTCTGCTGTGGCAGATTCTAAAGGGTTGCAATGGAGAGGAAGCTATAGCATTTTCTTAACTCTCTTTGGCCTCCTTGCTCTGTGCCATTAGAGAGTTCTCATCAGTGTTTTCTCAGTAATTCTGTTAACGTTTCCATCAAAACTTATTCTTGGCATTTCCTGCAGATTTTGCCAGAACTGACTCAATGTGGCTCATGTTTCATACAGTGGAACTTTTGGCATGGTGGGGGTTTTTTTCTAGAGAACTTGAAATTAGTCAGGCAAGGAAACTTTTTTAGTTTTTTTTTCATTATTAGACTTCTAATGTTTCACAGTTGAATGTTTTGCCATGTCCTCTGTTCTAAGCTGCTTGGTCTAAAAGATCATTTTGTCAGGAACATTATGTTCACTAGTTGGGTGTTCAACTTGGGATTTAGTTTTTGAGCATGATGTGTCCTTTTGTTATCAAAATGGAGATTATAAACTCAAAGATACCATAGTGGAGGAACAACAGGTAGAGAAAAACACTGAGAAGCAGGGACAATCCAGCAGGTAAAGAATGGGCTGCAGCTGAATCCTTGTGTGGTAGATTTGTCTTTGGAGAGTAGAGGTGACTTGAAAATGTCTTGTATTCCTATGACTGGTGAAGATTGTCTGAGAACCAGTATGTTGAGAGGTGCTATTTCAGGAAAATTGCTTTCCTTGATTGAAAAAATAAAATAAAATAGGAATTGTTTGCATCTCTTTCCAAGTCATCAAAATCAGAAGAGTTATTTGGGAATGGCTCCCTAAATGTGTGTAGACTGCTACTGTTGCTGCAGTTGTACTGTAAAGTATAATGGACATGTGAGTACCTAGACAGGGGCTCAAAATGTAAATGGAAAAATGAAATTTTAAATGTACTCTGAAGAACATTAAATGAATATTCCGGGGCAGTTTTCTAACATCTGGATCTGACTCCCTCACTGAGAAGTCACTAAACACATAGTCTTTGTCAAGGCTCTCCTTATCAATATTGTCTGCACTTGTGTGAAAAATTAAATGGATCTGCAGTTTGTGAGGTTGGTGAAAAATTGAGATAGAACTAAAAGTGCTGATTGTCAATTATAGTACATTTTATTTTCAACCATTGCTTGGTTTTGTTCCTGTGTGCCTTTGTGGGTTTGTTTTTTTGGAGTTTTTTAATGGTTGTTAGCTGTTTGGTTTGCTTTGTTTAAATTTCAAATGGACTAAAAGTTTTTTCAGGTATTTCTGGAGAGTACTTGTGTGTTTTATTGGTGGGAAAGGTATAATTTCCACTAGATCTGTTGAATACTTTGACTAAAGTGTTTCTGCAATTACTGCATTTCTTCTTCCCTGATATTGACTCATTTCTGAAACTAACTTTATAAGCTGGTCATCTTCATAAGCTTCCCATCAAGTAAGGGAAAATGATCCTCAAGTTTAAATAAATAAATAGCTTCTGCCTGTTGTGGCTTTGACAGCTTTTCCAAATCCTCTGTGGCTGGGAGGAGGGAAGCATCTTCTCTTCAGTTGGACAATATGGGGGGAAAAGAAATCTGAATTCTTATACAATGCAGATATCTTGGAGGGAAGTTTCTACAGTATCAAAAGGAGTTGCCTTTTTTTCTTTGGTTGGGGGTTTTTGTGAGTTTTTCTTTTCTCCCACAGAGTGGAATGCATCAAATTACTTCTCATAACTCTGAAATTATTCTTCACCTCTGTCACTGGAGATCGGTGGGAACACTATGTTTTCTGGTGCCCAGCGCTTTGGGTTTTCATGGAAAGAGGGCAAATGCTTTCATTTTTCCAATTTTTAAAGCTTTTTTGGACATAGAAACTGGCAGAAATCATCTTTTCATATGAGTATTTGATTTGGCATGGAATGCTCTGCCTGGAATTGTATTGTATTAGAAGTATTCCTCCAAAGAGATATAAACGTGATTTATTAATCACTGGTATTTTATTTTAAGAGATAAATTTCTGCCTCTTTCATGTTCACTATGTGGACAAGCTTTACATATTGTCACTGTTAAGGCTGGAATTAACATGATTAAATATGGAATTAGCTCAGTCTTGGATGGATTCTGAAGCTGGGCCAACCCAGATGTTAGCAGTAACTGGTGTCTTAATAGGTGCAAACATTTTGAAGTCAATCCTGTTCATATGTAGGTGGATTTTAACTAACTCCTGAAATTCGAATGATGCAGAACAGTGAGAACCAGAGAAAACTCAGTGCCTGTTTCTGTGGTGCTAATTCTTCACAGCTTTTGTCTGATGCATGTACTTATCAGATCTGCTCACTGTTACCCTGCAGGAGGGAAACTGGTGCCTGTGGCTCTATTTTCAAGAAGTAGCCTTATTCTCTTACCTGATTGTCTCCGCTTAATATTTAGTTTGTGGGAAAGGGATCTCTCTCTAAGACACTAAGGGGTGTTTTTTGAAACTGTTCTTCTGGGTCAGTCTGTAAAAATGTATTTTGTTTCTTTTATTCCATTATGTTCAAATACTACATTATCCAAATACCACATATCCAGCTAGTCTCCAAGTGTTTGGAAAGCATTTTTCTAGGATGATTCACCGAATGTAAAACAAAATATGTATATGGGGAAATTTTAGATGTCCGTAGCTTTCTACTGGAGTTACTGATTCCTGGCCCTGGGAGAAGCTGCTATAGGTCTTGCATATCTTTGGAACAGGGTTTGGCTCTGGATTAACGATGAGAACTAAAATTTTATGTTCTTAAATCAGAACATTTAGGCATTGGCTTCATGCAGGCCTGATACCTTAGTGATAGCAAATATTTGCTTCAAGTTCTACCTCATCCTCCTCGTGTGGTGTGAACAGCCCCGGCAGAGCAAGGAGGAGCAAGAGCTCTGAGGTCAGATGTTGTTCTGCTTGTGTGGGGACTGGCAGCTTGGAAACCAGAAAGATCTGTCTTAATGGCACTTCTCGGATAGTCTTCTTTAGGAAACTGAACCAGTGCTCCAAAGCCCTCTCACTAGTTTGGGAATCACATGGGAAATAATCAGTTCTTCTGGGAATCAGCATTTTGTTCAGTATTTCTTTGTGCATTTTACATTAGTAATGTTAGTTATATATATTTCCATTCCCTTGTACTAATTTTTAAAAAATGGAGTCAAATGTATCCTTACAATTTGTTCAATAGTTCCAAATATGCAGTGTATGGGTAGATACCTCTTGGTATCTGTGCTTAGTGCCTAGGACTGGCACAGATCCTGCTCTGATCAGATTTTCCTGAAGCTCACAAAGATGGCAAAGAAGAGGTGGAAGAAGTGTAAGATAATTACATTTACAGAAGTGTGAGAAACACATCATCCTGATCAGAAGTTTTGGAAAAAATACATCTTCAGCTAGAATTTGGGGCCATGAATTCAGCTTTACACACTTCGATTCTTTCTTACTATACTTTTCAACCTACATTTTATGCTTTTCTTTGGAGCAGTAGTAATTAAGTACCATTTTATGAATTGGCAGGTAAGATGCATCAAAACCATTCTCGTTTTCTTTCCAGCACACCAGTCTTGGTGGAATTTTATGATAGTTCTCACTAGGTTGAGCTGTGAGTGTGTTACATAATACAACCAGTACTGCATGGTGCATCCACACAACTTTCCTAACAACTAGCATCTTTATGTGTACAAAACTTCCCATTTTTTCCTTTCAGTCTCTCAGCCCTACTCTGAGATAGGAGGCTTTTTATGGATAAGAAAATACAGATAGGAAAATAAAAGAACTCTTGTCCAAGGTCAGAATAGTAGTTATGATCAAAACCTCAGGTTTTTCTCTATTCCGTTCTTGGGTTACTATATGGCACTTGGCTGTGCTTTTTCTTGTGCTGTTAAGGGAGCAACATGTCCTTAAAAAGCCTAGTTCTTAATTAGTTTCATTCTGAAATCTTCTGTGGTGACATCCTTTTGCAGTCTGAAAGTATTCCCCAATGCAGGATCCACTGGCTATGGAAATAACACTTCTGTAACGTGTTTTATTATTGTTATCCAAACCCAGTGAGTTAAGATAATGGAAGTGACTTGTATGTGTAATGTTTTTTCTTGCTGGCAGAGGCCTGCTGCGGACTTGGGCCTAAGAAAACTATTGACCTGGACATTCACTGACCAGCTTTCCTGAGGAGTCAGTACAGGGTCTTTCATGACATTTTGGGTGTACCTCAAATTCTTGCCAAACCCTTTGGAACAGTTCAAAAGAGCGTTGATTGTGTGCAGTCCTCTGAAGTAGGAGGTGCCAAAAATATAAAGGTCTTTTTTAATATTTTCCACAATGTTGAAGAGCTATTAATGTAAATTACAAAAAGAGTTTTTGATTATCAAGGCAAGTTACAAAAAGGGAAAATGTGGTGTAATCCATATAAATCACTTGACTAAACCATGCACAATAAATCCAGTGTTGGTGAAGCAGAGTTCCTCTATCTGGCACCACAGTTTGCTCTTTACAATAGACATTTGCTTTCCTCATTTGACAGTTAGTGTTTGCCATGGACCCTCTTCACCTTTGTTCACACCCTTGTGATCTGTAGCTCCAAAACCCTCAAAACTAAGAACTGAAAAACAATAGGGAAGTTGCCACAGAAACAGTTAAATATTTGACCCTGTTTACTGTCAGCTCAGATAAAAATCAGATTTATTTCTTTGTGAAGAAAAATTCTTCAACACATTATATGTGCACTGACAGTCATAGGTTTATTGCAGCCCATTGCAATAAGGGATTTCACATGTGTTGCAGTGGAGGGAACATTTTAACTGTTTGCTTCTGTTTGCCATCTGTTTTCTTTACCAACTCAGTGTACATTTGAATTTCACAGCTGCAGATGGTATTTCCTAGGCCAAAAAGAATACAGGCATCGCTGCCTCCTTCCATGTGTCTAAATTAGCCACAGCACAGTGATGCAAGGTGTTTGCCCTGGGTGCTCTCTGTAATGACCAAGTGGGGCTTAGCACCCATCTTCCCTCAGGCGGGAGACTGGATTGATAGGGATACCTTGCATGGCAATGGGTTGGAGGAGCAGGTGATATGTCTACTTTTTCTGCAACTTAGAGAAAACTCTTTGGCTTTTCCTCTGTAAAAACCTGTTATTACAAATTTACACCTGCCATTTAAGCAGCTGATTTAGGATCTTCCTTATACTAATACAAAATAAGAGCTAAAGGCTTTGTTGTGTGAGCTCTGTAGATGGGAATGAGATCACTTTCTGGGGGTGTTTCTTTGATCTCGAACTGGTAAAAAGATGGATGGTCATGTTTCTACTTCGGTGTGGCAGTCCTGCTTACAACACTATACATAGTTCTCTTCATGCAGAACACCCTCCAATGGGGATGGCTGAGTGAAGAACATAGAGTTTGTAGATGTGACCAAGGACTCTGTGTGCAGTTTGAATTTTAAGAGCTCTTGGGGACTACTGTATTGATGAAGTATTGAAAGCTTGGGACCTGAAGAATTCAAAATACTTGCCAGTTGGCAGCAAGTTTATCTGGCTTAAGAGACCAACCCAAGACTAAAATGGGGGCAGATGTTTTGTAAATAATTCTGTGTTAATTTCATTTTTGTTGTTCTGTTATTCTTTTAATGATTGAATTGAAGGAACTGTCTTCAAATTAAAGGCATTATTTGGTTTAATCAGTATTTATTAATGAAGAACTTTTAGGATAAAAGGTTCTATACAAGTACTGCTACTCTGTCTTGATTTGTACATACTTAGCTGTCTAGGGACAGAGTCAGCATATGTGAGAGTGAAGAGAGACAGTGGTCTTTGCCCTTGGGATGATGACAGGTGGATGCTGGCTCTCTTGCCCTGCATCTGACTCCTCCTCTTTGCTGCTTATGCCTGTCCAAGCTTCTTAGTGGTAATACTTAAAAACTCAAACAGTGCTTAGGTTTCCTATATTCACATGTGTGCAGGTCTGTTTGTTCTGAACTGTACCTGTAATGTCCTGAGGAAAGCCTAAAATAAATTAAGCACTGGCATAGGATAAATGTACTATCCTTTCAAGACTTAGATATCTTTCCCATCTGTTTTCAGTTCTCGAATCTTTCCCAATGATCCCATACCATTGGCTGAAGAGCAGAGTGAGTTGGCTCTTAAAGCTGTATCCTGCACAGTGCTGTTGCTTGACAAATGCCACTACCCCATGACACCAGCTGAAGTATTTTGGCAGTGAATTGATGCAGTGAAACTGAGTCCACTTTTCATGGAGGAAGTCTAGTGTATTAGATGTGATTGATTAATGATATTACAAACCATCAGTAGGTGACCCACAGAGGCTTCAGAGTTTTGTTTCAGATAAGTACTCACAAATCTGACAAAATATGACAGTTCCATGGCTGTCTGGGCCTCTTGGATGTACAGAACTGGGTTATGAGAGCAATGTTTTTCATGGGATTTTGTATTCAAAGTGCTGTGAGCCTTTGCCACAGACACAACTGATCAAGTCACAGTCTGCAAGCTGTGGCCACCACAAGCCATGAATCCAGAGCAGTATGGATGCATTGTATGTGGCCTCTGTGAATGAAGCTTCTGCAACCCTGTTTGCATCAATGATGATATGAACTTGATTAAAGCTAGCTGGTATGAGGCAAGAGGCACTGCAGTCAGAGCTGTATGTATGACTGAAACTTTGATTTAAGAAAGTAAGACTGTCCAAATGTTAATCTGGAGCTGGTATAACCTCCACAGAAGAGACAACTTTTATATGAAGTTGTATTTGTCATTCTACCTCTAGTATAGGTATTTACAGTCAGGTATTGCTGCATGCAGGAGATGAATATACCATCAATTTCTGGCTTGGCTTGCACATATTGTTTTTGCTTTCTGTGGTGTCAGTGAACTGCTGGATGCAGGTGCAAGTTGGTGTTGAATTTTCCAATTAATTATCTAGTTCCATGGCCACCTCTCCATCTGGCTTAGCAGGCAGTCTCTGTTCAACAGGGGCCCATGGCATGATCACTAGTGTTTGACAGGCCAGAAGTGAGATGTATTGGCAGAGCTGTGCTGGGATCGAAGAGTGTTTACAGATCAAGACTGAGTGGATTGATACTGCTCTATACAGGGAAAATTGCCCTTTCTCTCTCTGTATGTGATGGTAGAAGAACAAGGGTTGAGCCTGGCAGCCAGGAGTGTTAATGATTGTAATCCTGTTGCACTGACTCACTCGGTGACCTCAGGTTAATCGCTTGACCTTCTCTTGCTAGTTTGCTGCAGCTGTGAAAATGGGCAAAAGCAATACTTCATCAGCCTCCAGATGCTGAATTGGTGCTGAGTTTTCTCGGGGAAGCAGCTCATATAGCATATTCATTTCTATCATAAGTTATAACAAAAATGTGTGAAAGTGGTTGGTTAACTCGTAGTTTGTTAGGGAGTTGTCTCCATCTGAATGACATACTGACAGGATTACAATGTATACTTTAAAATGTATTTTAAGCTTTTAGTTCATTTCACTAACTGTAATGTTTTGGAAAGCAATACGTGAGGTTCTTCTCACTCAAACTTTCTTCTGAAAGGGAGGTATATAGAACAAAAAACTATCAAGCTCATCCATTTGACAGCTATGTGTATGTCCCCTGTTGTGCTGTTTCAGTTATAGTAGATCCTTGTATGAAAGATTATGTGTTTTATTTATAGATCTTTGAAATTAGTTACTCATGTGCTATGGGGGACAGTGAATATTGAAGGCTCCAGGCCAATACAGGATTTTTCTGTAGTGTGAGCAAAGGTTGCTTTGTTTTGGTCCTCAAGTATTTTTTGAATAATTGTGGTTTGGAAAACCAAGTACACATTGAGTCCATTGCTGTGTTTCAACTGTGGATTTGATTTTCAGATGAGAGCACATACATTGGCACGTGGACTTTTGGCATTTAAATGATTCAATAGTACTTTGGAGAGTGAAGCTGCAAGACAAGCATAACTTGAAAGTAGGTCTAAAAGTTAAAGTATACATTGGGATGAAGGCACAGTGAAAACTGGTGTAAAATAATCAGCATTTGAACTTAGCTGGCCCTAATCCCTGACTATTTGTTAATGAAGCTTTGGATTCACCCTTAATGAACATCCTAAAAGCACAGAATATAGAGCATTTTGGTTTCAGCTTATCGTCATTTTTGTCTGGATGTGTTTGTGCACAGACTGTGCATCAATCTAGAAACATTTCCCTGTGGAAAGCATTGTCTCTTAAGCGATACAGAGTGTGGCATGGTGGTGTGGTTTCTTATGGAGAGATTTTTTTACCTGGTACGTAATACTTGTTAACATTCACATGATATCCATCCCGTTGGTAAGAGTGCAAGTCAGGGCTATCCCCTCAGGCAGACTTCATTTAAACACACTTCTTAGTGCCAAATTTCTAGGCATTTTTCTCTTCTAATGAATGCATGTGTTTTAGAGCAGAGACCTTTCTGGCCCTGCTCTCCCCTTCCCCCAGTTTCAGTGCTGTGTATTGCATGGGGTTGTTATTCAAATGTTGCTCTGAAGAGTTTCAGAAAACCTGTCAAAATGATTAAGAGTCTGAAATTCTATATTACATTAATGTTTTTAAAACATTTTATTCAACAGACAATATAATATGAAATATAACGAAAAAAATCAAATACTGGCTCATACATAACACTTCTTGAGGGGCTGCTGTCACTTTGTTGAAAGCAAATATTTTGAGAAGTGTGTCTAGCTCTGCAATGTGAGGAAAAAAATTGAAATAGTCTGTGCTGGTGTCAAATCATTTTTTAATAAACCAAGAGCATTTATAGTTTTCAGTCTCCATTAGAAGATTTTCTTGGGCAGATTTGACTGTAAACTCACAGAGTTTATTTTTAAAGGACTTCAAGACCATCTGGGATTTTGAAGTTTGGGGTTTTAAAATATTTTGTTCCTCACTGTGATGAGCAAGAAACTTCTTTGGAAATGCTTCATGTTGGCCAAGCTGGCAGGGCCATGCAGCTCTTAAAGAGAAACTGATTCTTTTAACAATTTTACCCAAGTGGAGAGGCATAGCAGAGTACCAGTAAAGTAACAAACAAAACACGTACCTAAATATGGCATGACTTTGAGTAAGATAGGAAATGATGAATAAGGTGGGCAGTTCTGAACAAAGGCTGCAAGACATGAACCAAGCTGATTTTCAGAACCTATTAATAATTCATTCTTTTCTTTCCTACAAATCAGGGGTTTTGACCTTTTAATTTGGGGTCAGTGCTCAAGATGTTGAACTCCCAGAGAATCACAGTGATATGCTCTGTGTTCTTATAACTGTTTGTTCCTTTATGCTTTGACTCATAATCCACCAGAAATGAAGACATGATTTAGTTAATTTTGTTTGTCTCACTGAAGATTGATTAAAAATAATCATAGAATGCTAGAATGGTTTGGGTTGGAAGGAGCCTTACATATTATCCACTTAAATCCCCTGCCATGGGCAGGAACACCTTTCACTAGACCAGGTTGTTCCAAGCCCTGTTCAACCTGACCTCAAACTCTTCTAGGGATGGGACAGACACAGCTTCCCTGGGCAACCTGTGTCACTGCCTCACCACACTCACATGGAAGAATTTCTTCCCAATATCCTATCTAACCCTGCCCTCTGTGAGTGGAAACCCATTCCCCTTGTCCTGTCACTCCAGACCTTTGTCCAAAGTCCCTCTCCAGCTCTCTTGGAGCCCCTTTATGTACTGGAAGGGGCTTTAGGTTCTACTTGGGACCCTTATGTTCTCTTCTCCAGGCTGAACCCCCCCCAGCTCTCCCAGCCTGTCTCCATAGCAGAGGTGCTCCAGCTTTCAGGACATCTTCATGGCCTCCTTTGGACTCACTCTAGCAGATCCACATCTGTCTTCAGGCTATGTCTGATGCTGGTTTTGTACCCTGCCTTTCTGTTCAGCCTGTTCTCTTGCTGTGAGCTGAATCCCAGCACACAATAATGGATGGCTTCTTAAGCCGTTTTGCCCACCAAGTGCATAGAACCAAACTCTACACCTGGTTTCCTTCCAGCACTTTCAGCTCACCCCATTCTTGAAAGCCCCAGTGATGCCATTCCAACATTCTATTGGCAATTTAGTTAATTAAGCTTACAACTGTTGGTTAATTTCTTACATGTTTAAGCTGAATGTGTTGTGATGAAATTCAGCTCTCTTTTCTTCTCATCCCACTCACTGAACACTCATCTTTTTTTGTGGCAGGCCAGTGATGTATCTGAAGATGGTTATCCTATCTCCCTCCACCCCTGTCTCTAGACAGAATGATATCATATATTCTTATTCAGCTTGGCATCTCAAAGAAATTAAATTTCTGTACGTTTTGTGGAAAGAGGATTTGGATCAAGGAAAGATGTGTGAGTTAGTGCTCTTACAAAAAGACATGTATGCAGAATGTTACCCATTGTGAGGCAGCATCTTGTCAATGAGCTGGCTCAGGTTTACTATCTGGTCAGCCAGTATAAATCTTGCACATGCTGCCTGTTATCCAGACAGATAGATAAACAGTGTGGGTGGGAGCTAGAGAGCCTGGAAGACATGAGTGGGGGAAGGAAGGAAAGGAGATGCTGAAACAAGGGCTGTCTTAGAGAAAATAAATGCTCAGAGTATTGTGACAGAGGGAATAGGGCTAAAGGAGTACAGAATTTTTCAGTTTCGATGTTCACTGAACTGTTGATGTTAAGACTTGTTTTGAGCAGGCATGGGAGTCTGGTACACATCCTAGAACCCAAAATTCCTGAACTTTCCTTAAGGTCATTTTGTAGTCTGAGCCAGTCTAATTATTTTATAATGGGATGTAAATTATTTGGAGAACATATTGAACTGGGTGTTCAGACTCACAAATTTTGGTCCATGTTCTGCTGCTGGAATGAGAAGAGAGAGAGATTTATATCAGGATTTTCAGTATTAAATTGCGGATAATTATCTACATCTTGAAATGCATGAGTGAAGAACATTATATACATACTGACTTATCAGTCTGTATCTTTTATCAGAGGAGGGAAAATGTTGAATATCCTATAGAAGCATTATGTAAAGAGAAAAAAACAGTGCAATTTGCCTAACAAAAAAATACCGCCTCTCTATGACTGAGCTCTTGGTACCTTGCTCTTACATGAGATAACATGCCAATCTAAGCATTTCAGCAAGTATATGATTTATACTCGGGGTTATTTGTGCTGGAAAAGTGTGGTGATCTGTAGAGGAAAAAAATCAGACTTGTCATATGAACTCATTTCAGCACAAGAGTCAGTCAAGAGAAACATTAGAAAAGTGTGTTTGCAAAGGGGAGACTCACTGCCAGGATTTAGTTAGCGATTTTGTTCGTCTGTGATTTCCATTGCACTTTCTGTTTTGATAGAATTTCCTTCTAAACGGTTTTAACTCCAGTTCAAGTTTAGTGAGCCTTATTTAGTGTGCAGGTTTCCAGCATGTTAAGAGCCATGGGCATTGTCATGTTGCTATGACATTGCTGCCTGTACTATCATTTGGTGGTCCCTTTCAGTGTTCTCATTTAATCCATTGCAATTCCTCCACACTCTGTAGCAGGGATAACAGGAGTAGATTTATTGCCCTAAGTCTGTGAGAAGTGTCAATAAACAGACGTTATTCTTCTTTCCTCAGTGCTGTTTGATATATATATTTTTTTTATTTTATTATTATCAGTCTATATCAAGGATTATGACTCTATCTTTTATCACAGGAGGGAAAGCATTGACTATCCTACAGAAGCGTTATGTAAAGACAATACCTAGTACAATTTGCCTAACAAAAAGCAGCTTCTGACAGAACTGATTTGAAATACACTGAAATACAGGTAAACATCATTGGAAATGTAGAACTTGCTTGAGGCGCATCTTGAGACTCAGTCACTTTTTCTGGATTGATCGGAGTTTCAATTGGAAGAATGTTCATGAGTTCTTAAAATCCAGGGGAAATACAGTGACAGCTAGAACCACCAAATGTGGCATTTGAGTTGTACATAGATTGTCTTCAAAGTGGTGTTTCAACAAAAACTTCTGGAAATATTTTTTTCAATAAAAAATCTACGTGACTCTGTGGAAATAATGACACACCAGTTTGTGCCAGAGTGGATTGATAATGGAAGGGTGGAAAAAGTGTAGGAAACTTTGTTCTTGTTAAATGGTAAATTAGCTTGTGTTGTTTGCCTGTTAAACAGCAGATGTACCTGCTGGAAGCAGTTCCATGAGGAGATCTGCAGTCAGGAATCTGAAGCTCAAAGACTGTTTCCTTCCAAGGTGTGAGTTTTTTCATAACTGGCTGTGTAAGAACTGCTGGCACAGCTGAGCCATGTGTAACCAAGGGGCACTCACTTCGTGCTAGCACAACCTTTTCCACCAGCGAATTCAAGTGTTTATAAGTAGGTAATGAAACTTCCAACATTTTTTTCTGTTGTTTTTCACGTTTTTTGCAGGCAAGGAAAGAATGTGCAAAATGTGTTGCTAAATTATTTTGGCAAACGATCTCAAGAAACCTAACCATGACAAGCAGTGACATGGCTAAGGTCAGGAACCAGGCTTCACAGGTATGATTTTCCATTTAAACTACCAAACTATACTTCTGAAGAGAGCTTGCAAGTAATACATTAGATTTCTGTATTCTGAATATAGGAAGCAGAGTGTGAGTCCATTTATGATAGAGGGAAGAGCAACAGATGAACCAAGGAAATTAAATTGCCTGGAATATTGCCAGAGGAGAGAAACAATTTTCTGTGAATTTTTGGAGAGCTCTAGACCTATTCAAGAAGGGCATGTGTGCATATGTAAGAGATCAAATATGTGGTGAATATTTTCCTGCCCTAGAGATTCTCAGTTTAATCTGGGAGTCTGCATGATTAGCCATCTTTCATGTTATATTAACCAAGAGGGGTATTGAACCATTCATCCTGCATTGTGTTCACTGAGGGTGAGGTGGTTGGTCAGAGCACAGAGGTGGCATGGACTGCACAGCCCCCACTGTGCTCATGCAGTGATTCAGGAGCTTGTGATCTACTGGGAAGTGAGTGCTGGAAAGACTGAGAGGCTTGGATGCAAGTACCAGCTGTTACACTGAAATCCTCTGCTGTTCACTGTCAGTCCTTGACACGCTTCCTCCCTTGTCCCATTCCTGTTTGGTTTTCCCTTGCA
Source organism: Acanthisitta chloris (assembly GCF_000695815.1). NCBI lineage: Eukaryota > Metazoa > Chordata > Aves > Passeriformes > Acanthisittidae > Acanthisitta > Acanthisitta chloris. The sequence continues at coordinate 76,134 of NW_008673730.1, read as the reverse complement.
CATCAGTACAGGTGGACAGTGGGGGAGTTGGGCTTTTGGTCCAAACTATTGAAGTGATCCTTTTTTTCCCCTTTTGTCCTCACGTTTTGTATGTTTATTCTTGCCAAGCAATTTATCATGGCTGTTAAAGTCTAATTAGACTGGTGTTGTGTTTTGAATGTGAAAAGTATCTCAAGTGCCAGTAAATAATTCTCATGAGATTTTGACTCTCAGGTCGTCCAATGTTCCTTTCACATACAAGCACTCCCTCCAGTACAAGTCCCCTCTGCAAATCCTGTGGCATCACTGAAATAAATGACTAAAATTTATAAATGAAAACCATGTGGTCTTTGTACTGCAAGCTCTGAACATCCTGTGAAATTGAAATTCCATCAGTGTGTCCTGCAGCATCTGCAGGTGGTGTGTGGAAGTAAATTTCCTTGAAAATAAGTTGTATTTAGAATACAAAAGTGAAATTGAAGAGTATTTTTACATTAAGTTTCTGGAACTTGCTGTTTTTTTCTCAAAGGTGGTTATTAATAGCAATAAAGTAAGAGTGTTGCTCATTCAGAGCCATGCTAAGGTGTTTATGTACCTTGTAGTAAATGGAGGGGTGCAATTCCAGTGTGGAGACTGAGGGAATGCACAAGACTAAATTCTGCTAAATTCTAGCAATAAACATCAAGGAAAATGTATCAGAGAATGAAACTGATATTGTAAACCCACGACTTTTGGAACTCTACTAGTCTTTATTTTCTTGCCTAGATATTTCAATATACCAGATACAGATTCCAGGATCTGACTGTAGTGATGGCTCAAGAAAAAAGGTTTGGTTCTCACTTTGACTCTGCAGCTGTGTAATTCCAGTAACTTCACCAGAATTTGCTACTGGTGAGTAGTTATTTCTGACAGTAGTTATTTCCAGATCTGAACTGGAAACAGTGGATTAGTGGAAGCTGAAGGGACAGGGTGGCAATTGTGATATGACCTCTCCTGTGAAAAGGTCTCATTTATTGAGTCTCAACAAGGCCATAGTGTTCAATTCCCCTGAAATTATAAACTTAGTAATGTGACACAACAAAAGATAGTGACTGTTCTTTCCTGTTCTTCACTTTGGGGAACAAAGGAAACTCAAGCCCTTGAGTCTCAGTGTTAATAGCCTGAACACAAAAAGGGGAAAGCCAAGCTATGCCTTAAGGATGATGCACCTTTCCAGCAATTCACATTTTTCTTTTACTTTCCATTAGTAAACGTCTGCTCCACTGTGAGGCTTTTCTCTGAACATTTGGAAATATTTTAATGCCTTTAAAATTGCAGATTTCTATTAACAGCCTGTGCTTTCCTCTTGCTTTGGTATCCTCACACCTGTTTTGCCTTTGGCACTAGGCAGTGGGTAATGAGGTTACCTAATGCGTTGACTGTTGGCTTCAAGCTCTTTAATAGTCCAGCAGGATGCCTTTCATGCACTTGTTTGGGGTGGTTTTTTGGTGGGCACGAGAGAGAGATACTGTGTAAGGAGTCCTTCCTTCTAGAAGCCCTTGTGTTTGATATTGTTTTGAGCTGAGTTTTCGATATACCACAAAGGAAGGAGAGCTGTGTCTGCTTTCACGAAGAGAAAGGGCTTGTCTTGGCTTCAACATGGTGCAGGATTTATTGCAGGAGGTGAGGTGCTACAGGTCACATCCTTTTCCCTACCAGTAGAAAATCATGTTCTTGGAGGCAATTAGCTCCCTGATGGAAGCTGTCAGAGCTGCTTCTATGGCAGCTGGTGAAACTGGCTACAAAGTGGGAACGAAGGATGTGAACCTCTCTGCCTCCTTTCTACCCTGATTTAGTAAATATGCTAATAACCACTTATTTTTTAAATGCTGTTTTACTATAAATCTCATCTTACTGTTGTTGATGAATTTGTCTAGTGATTGTATTATTATAATTTGTTTACACTCCCCACATTTACCATATAATCATGGAATGGTTTGGTTTGGAAGGAACTTGAAAGTTCATCCTGTTCCACCCCTGCTATGAGCAAGGACACCTTCCACTAGGCCACGTTGCTCCAAGTGCCATCCAGCCTCATCTTGGACATGTTTGAAGTCCCACAGTCAGACTTCCTATTGTGTTGCACCTGATGTACAGAAGGAAGTATAGGAAAAGACTTACATACAAATCAAACCTTGTTATTTTGAAATTATTATCTCTCTCCCACAAACCTGAGAGCAGTTTCAATGACCATCTGTCATGCTCGTCAGATGGTCTCTATTTGCTTGTGTCCTATATTGATGTGTTATTTTTTGTCTTGCATTGTAAATACAAAGGGAGAAACCTACATTTGGTCATCAAAACCATGAAGTGCATGTAAGGATTGTGGTGAAAGGAATCAGAACAAGGCATGAAAGCCTATTAAGACTATTTTGTGAGCCCCAAGTACACTCCTATGTCTAACAGATTCATTTCTTCTGCCTTGGGATGTAACAGAACTAGAAAATCTTAAAGTCCAATGATAATGACAGATGCAGCCTGGAGCAGAGTCTGGAGTAGCCTCAGACTGTCTGGGGAAGGTGGTTGGAGGCAGTGCTACAGTGGATGATTTTTCCCTGAGGGTTTTTTCCACAAGAATTGGGGGACATTGCAATAAAATTAAAAGGTAAGGAGTTAAGACAAACAAATGCTTTTTAGACAACTTATTTGAATACTTCCTAAATTAACACAATGAAGACAAATAAAAGCAATGAAATAAATTACATGTTTCTGATTAATATACCTCTAGAATATGTAGCAGTGTGTGCATCCAGGTTGTCCTTGTCATATGTCTTAGTGCTCATTTAAGTCAAGATTTCCCTGCTTTTGAAGGTATGGATGTGCAACAGTCTCTGCTTGGTGGCATAAAAGTATTGAGGAGAAAACAAGCCATAGAAGATAGAAAACTGTATGTATAGAAAGTTAGGAAGATCTTTAGGATGGAGGGGTCCTTCCCATTGAGGTTCAGAAAGCTGGTGTTGAAGAATCAGAAAATATTTTCAAAAACTATCTCAGAGGTCTCAGTATGGATCAATTATTAGACTTATGGTCATAGCTGCTTAACTTCCTGAGCTTCATTCTATGTTTAAAAGCATAGCTGAAAGCAGAATTGGGCTTTATCCATATTTCATAGTAGGAACATATTCTTATTTTTCAACCAATTCTTTTTGATTTTTTTCTTCCCCAATGGTTCTGCAGGTCACGTGAAAAAGCTTGGAAAGAAATCAAGTTTATGTAAGATTTTGCAATTGTTGTTGAAATGTTCCAAATTTCTCTTGCCAGTGCAGCATTCAGACCCCTTCTTCTTCTAGGCAACATTTGGAATTAGCTTTGTGCCACTCTATAGCAAAGCATTACTGCAGGTCTTAGAATTTGGTGAAAAATGTAGTGAAAATTAAATCCATATGCTACCCCTTGAGGCAGACTTGTATCCCCCCCAGTTACCCTAAGCTCCTGAATTTCATAAACCATTTTTTTCTTGTTAAAATTAATACCATATTTAAGTTAGATAAGGTCACATGTTATTTAGTCCCCGGTGAAGATGTCAGAATGAAATGATTTCTAGTGGAAATAGAATTACTGCTTGCTGTTGCAGAATAGTGAGATGAGGTGGTTGATTATATAGAGATATAATATGGTGAGATAGATATATGTATGGAGAGATAACCCAGAGCTCTTTGATACTCATGATGCTTTGCTCTGGATGGACTCCCTTATTTTTGAGGCTTTAATTTTTTTCTAATGCTTTTAAAATTATTATTTTACTGACAAAAGTGTAATTTTCTAGGACAGTTTAGTCTGGTGTCCTTGAGAAGTGTTTGGTGGACACTATGATCTAAGCTTCAGTTTTTCCAGCTTGACCTGGAAAGATCATCTATAGAGCTGGAAAAGAATTCATGCAAAGGCTTCTTTTCTTATGCTATATTTAATTATATTCATAGGTGGTCCTGTTTTTAGGAGAGCAGAGTAGGAGCATGGACTCCAATTCCTTTTAATCAAATTAAGATAAACTCCTCTCTCAGATTATTATATCTTGGATATGGATACTTTGTCTAGGTAAAATCAGCTTTGGAGAATTTTTAAACCTTTGCCTGGGATTCCCAGGCACTCAGAGGGGTAGCTCAGTTCATGTTGCTAGATGTCTGAGAACCCTGGATGTCTCCCCATGTGCCCTGATAATTTCTGCAGACTGAGCCCAGCGTTCCTGGCAGGTATCAGACCTATTGCATATGAGCTAAAGAAAAATATGTACTTGTCTAGTAAGTTTGATGCATCCTGGAGCTGAGATCTTGCTGCACATGTGTGCAGCTCACCTTCAGGGCAGAGGGGAGAAAGTCTCCTAATGCAAAAAGCACAAGGAAGAATGTCATCAGCTTGGGAGTCGAACTCACTGAACTTTGACAACACATTTCAGTCTCCTGTGCTTTTTTCCTTCGTATCTGTAGTCTGTTTACAATATGGGATCTGTGGAGAAGGTCTGTTCCTTAGTATAGACACAATGCCTATTGCAAGGAGGGAGGGAGTAGAGAGAAAGTCTTGATCTCAGTTTGGCCCACTGGGAAATTTTGTACTGTAAATAGAAGTAGTAAAAACTATCAGGTGATGACACTTTTTGGGCTGAGTTTTTCTGAACTGGAGACCTAAAGGTGAAATCATCTGTATTGCATTACCCACCACTGTGCTGTCCAGACACTCTTAACTTTCCATGCACTGACAGATTACTACTGGAGTAGCACACTCTGTTCCGTGAAAAGACGGCTGTTTCACACTCAAACTGAGCCGAGTGTGCTGCTTTGGAAAGCCACATTGAGACACTCTTCATAAGCTGCCACCAACCTCGAGAGATTTCTTAGGCATTTATTTTGCTCAGAAATTAATTTCAGTGCTATAGCACTTATTACTGTCTTTAATTCTCAAGAAACATTAGAAAGTGGAGTAGTGCTTTTCACAATTGCAATATTGAGAGCACAAAAAGTTGACAGTGCCACATAGATGACAGTTGTTCAGAGCTGCATTCCTGGGAGAATTGTCTAGCTTGTTTCTTCTTGTTATTCCTTATCTTTTTTTCTAACTGCATGTTCTCATGTTTCCTTAATTTCCTCTATCATCAATTTTGCTTCTTGTTTTGCCATCTCACATTCTTCCTGTCCCTTTTTCGACAAGTGTTGTGTTTCTAGGGTAGCTTCTGTTACTGTGTGTGAACCTTTGCAGTGCAGTCCCTGTGTGAGTGTACGTGTTTGTGCTAACATGCTTTGGCCAGGAGTCGTATGTCTGCTACCCATAACACCTCATTAGCAGCAGAGGCCACAGCTCTTCATGTTCATTTAAATCTCTTGTATGATGAAGGCTCCCCTCTACAACAGTGCTGTTTTCTACTGACTTGAGTTGCTCTGGCAGCCTCAACATTTTCAAACTGTTTCTGTGTCTCATCTGTTAGTTCAAACAACTTTAAGCAGCTATGCTGAGCCCATTTTTCTTGCACTTCATGCAGTCTCAGCATTCACTTGATGATATTTCCTACACCATTAGGTATAGAACATTTGTTCAGACATACAGCTATTTTAATTCTTTAATTGTTTCCAGGTACACTATTAGAGTTAGAGAACACTATCCATTTAGAATAATGGTAACAACGTACACCTAAAAAGTTTGGGAGTTCAGGTTTGCTTATGGATAGAACAGCCAGTGAGCTCTTCCATTTAGCTTCTGAGATATTTTGCTGAATTGACACTTCCTGTGATGATTTTTGAGTGGTTTAGTTCCACTCAAGAGCATAACCTAACGGAAATTTAGAGTAGTATTCTTAGGCTTTTTTCACAGGCATAGACTATGTATTATTTATCTTTCAGATAACAGTCCTCTAACATAAAGCCTAGATTTATTGATGGAGAGATAGTGCAAAGAAAGAATTTTGAAGGTGATCCTTTAATTTTTGTGCCCAGACTGAGCCATCATTTCAGGTCTAATCATCACATGGACAGAGCCATTGCTTCTGATAAAGTGGAATTTTGATTGAAAAAGTCTGCCCCACCAAATGCTCTCAGTTAAGTACACCTGTGCAATGCCAGGAGGAGCCAAGTTCTCTTTCCCGTAATTTCTAAATAACTGCAAAGCACATAAATTCCTAGCCTTGACCTTTTTGTGCATTCCATACAGTTTTGGCATAGGAACACAGTTGCCTCAAGCCCAGACATGCGTTGCAGTGTAGCAGATCACGAGCAGGAGAGCGACGCAAATGTTCTGTGCACTTGCACATTTATATCCATTTCTTCAGGGCCCATAAAGCAGGATTTTGTGTGTTTTAATATACAACTTCACTTTTTCCCGTAAGCATGTAATTTCAAGGCCATTTGTCTGAGATGGTTATTCATATCGCTGAACATGTGTACTTGGATTGCGCCTTGTTAACACTGGCCTCTCATTGAGTGTCTGGAACTGCTACGCATAAGGCTCGAACAGAGGCAGAGTGTGCGGGATGTAACAGACGTATGGAACCTTAGCCCTGCATCAGTTTCTTAGCAATTAAGAGAGATTTCTTAGTTCATAAAACTTGGAAATGAAGGTAGTAGAGCCTGCATATTCCCCAAACAGGAATTCAGTTTTTCCAGTTAAATGGAATTATACCAGTTAAAGACAATTTCAACAATATATGATTCATCCAATTTTGAAACAGTGACTCAAAGTGATTGTCTGGATAAGGTGTTAATTCTTGAATTGCTTATGTTAAAGAGGCCAAAATCTTTGAAATTCAAATACTGAGAGTAGGTGGAACAAGCTGTTTGGGATATTTTTTTCTTTTTCCTTTGAAGGAAATAGCAGAGGTATTTATGCTGCAACAAGGATTGGGATAAATTGTTAATTTTATCCTTAAGGAATGCAACTTAAAATATTGACCCTTTTAAAATGTCTGCTGTGACTAGAGGAAAACTCAACTGTCATTTGTGATCAGATTTCTGACAAGAAAGCTGAAGCTGTAAATAAAGATCTGCTGTTTTGAATAACCTCAAACATAATGGTTCTTAGCTAAATAACAACATCTGATTTCTCTTCTAAGCAGTGTTTTAAGTAACCTTAAAAAGAGCAGCACAGGAAATCCTAACTGCAGCAGGTGTGTCATCAGGTGTTAACAAATAAAACTTTACAGTTGGCTGTGAAGTTGTGACATGTTAGTATCATAAACATTCCTTATCCAAAGTGAGAGGCAAACAGACTTGGGCCATCCTGATGGCAAACTCGATTGACATTTCACAGGTTTAGATTCAGTTTGGGCAGAGAATATAGATTAAAATCAAGAGACCTGAACATTAGCCTGGTAGAGTCAAGCTAAAAGAAATGGTATAAAATTGCATTGGATACCTTGCAGGTATCAGTGCACTTAAATAAATTTTGGTAATCTCTTCAATGACAGCAGTGCAGATAGAGCCTTCTCTGCTCTCCACACAGCTGTGCATGGCAAGGCAGGAGTTACCTGTAGAGTTCTATAGTGTCCTCACGTGATGGAAAAATCTGCCTAAACAGATGAGAGGACAGGTGACTGAAGGTTCTGTGGGGAAGAAAAAGGATTCTTTCTTTATTTATATTTTAATATATTTTACAAATATATACTATTTATTAACCACTCGTGTTTAACAAATTATACCCATTTAACAACAACTGAGCAGCTTAACTTGTTCTCTGGCTAAGAAGAAAACAGTGCGGGCTTTCCTTTGTGCCCTGAGAATTATATAAGAGAATTATGTTGCTGTAGGCTGATGAGTGAACAGGGAAGTGAATACTTGTGTGTGGTAATCAGAGTTTTAAGTATCTCAAAAGCTGATATGAACACAGATGTTCCTCAGTTGGATTACAAGGTCTTTTTACGGAAAACAAAAAAAGACTGTGCAGGTTAAAGGAGACAGGGAAGGAGCTTTGAAGGTAAAAATATTCTATTTAATGTCCTGCCTGTCTATTTCTCTCCAGGGCATCACACCTACGCAGTGTGGGTACATAGGAAAGTTTGGCTCATTGTGCCATGCTCAATTACAGAAATCAATTAAGTCTTAAATAACACATTTGGGCAGTGTGCACATAGCACAAACCAGATCTTCTATCTTTTGCAAGTTGATCAGGTTAGCGTTTTGTCCTCAATTTCTTTTAAAGACTTTTCTTTGGAGTATCTTGGTGGTTGATATCATTGAACTATAGTCTTGGGTTTGTTGTCTTAGTTCTGGAGAAATGCTATTTTAAGGGGGTTTTTACATGTATTTCAATGTCTTTGGTGCTTTGGTGCTTCTTTCTCCTCTTCTGCCTTATATATATATATATTTGCTTTGCATGACCTTGCTTTGAATTTGACTTTTTCCCCTGCAGGTATTGCAGAAAGCATGGTCTCAGTTCTTCTGGCTGGTCCTGTTAATAGCATACCTGAATACTTGGCAAAACCCCATCATTCAATGAAGGCTGAACAGCTCCAGGTTTTTTTGGCTACCCAAAGGAAATATAAAATTAATTAGCAACATAATTTAGGTTTTTACCTGCCTTGTAAAAGTGCACAAATGTTTGTACTATTTAGAGGCTTCTGGCTGCGATCCTGTTCTCCTGTTTGAGGATACCAAATGCTGAAATTCAGCTGAATTGCTGAAAAATTGACAGTTAGTATTGGAGATCTGAAGTCTTTCACTGTCTTCTGTATTCATGTACACATCAAATGGCTTTTGAGGTGAAGTAGATACTTAAAAAGGAAAGCTCTTTTTGTTAAAAAATGTGTTTTGATACTATGAGTGGTGTTTCCTAGCTGAGGACATTGGCTATCTTGAAACTGCATCTGACTGTTTCTATCAAGTTACTTTTTGGCAATCATTGTATTCACTACACAAAAAATGGGGCAGAGATTTCCAGAGGAGTTGCAACAGCTTGACAACACCTTAAAATCCTTTTTTTGACGTCGTTGACTGAAAACTACTAGCCATTAATCTAAATCTAATTATTTCCCATTGAATGTATATACTAGTGCACAAATAATTCTTTAATAGAAGTACATTCTGAGAACTGTAAAATCAAAGCATTGATCAGAATTGGTTTTGAGAAGGCAATACAGCAACATTATTGTTAATGATGTGTGACATAATCACAACTACATAGCTGCATAATTATGCATAAATGTAAATACAATTGCAGGTAATATTAAGAGTTGTAGAAGTTCAGCCTTGTAAATTGGCTGTCTAGTTTCAGCAGATCCCCTTTTTTCTAACAAAGCCTACAACAGGAGAAAGATGTGTGTAGCAGAAGTGACCTTAAAGCAGTACAGATCAGTTGCAAAGCCTGAAATAATGTGTAAGGAAAGTGACTGCTGTCTTGATATCAAAGCCCAAGACAAGGAACACTTCTTGTTCAGAAGAACACAGTGTATACCCTGAGCATGAAATTTCAAATCGTAAACATTGATACAAATTCAAGGTTCTTGCCTAAATTACACTCAACAGGGTTTCCTTGGGTTATTAAGATGGTTATTAATTCCATTGGCACTAATCACTCTGTGCCTCTTGAATGTTGGCAATTGCTCTGTGATCTCTCCAGAACTTTTGTGTCTCTGCAGGTAATGGGAACTCCTAGAGCTGTTCAGACACCTTTGAAAAATGAAGTCTTGCAGCAGAACCCTTGGCTAAAAGGCTAACTGTGTTAGCACCTTTCTGGGCTGAGTGGTATGTAGCACTCAGAGTAGATCCTTTTGCAAGCGCTGTGCATGTATACAGCTAAAAAAATTTAGTGGTGCTTAATAAAGCAACTGTTGTGAAAATGCTCATACAGTGAATCTTACTGGGTTACTCATATACCTGTTGAACAGAATAAAGGTCAGTTGGTATGGCAGATTTTCATCCATCTTACATAATTTCCTCCTATACTAGTTCTGTGCATGAATTAATTATTTCCTTGGAAGTTCTTATTGCAGCCATAAAATTGATTCACTTGTTTTTTGGCCTTCCTAAGGAAAAAGAAAAGTCAGCACAAGTGTTTGCAGAATTTTGGAACATTAATTGTCTAGATTTTTTTTTGTTGTATATGAAATAACTACCTTTTGTGGATGAAGAAGTGCCTCAGTGGCACCTCTTAGTGGGTTCATAAAGTTCAGTTAACATTTCTCATTTTATATCAGGCTCTGATTCTTGAGTTTTGATAGGAATGTACCCCTTGGAGAATCTGGAGAATCTTATTCTCTTATGGCCCTTTGTACTTACAGTTCATTTGTCTCTGTTAGTCTAAGTGTTATTTCCTGGGTTTTAGCTGATTTTTCTAGTGGTGTATCAAGAAGATAAAATCTTTCCTTCATTCCAAAGTTCCTTAATCCGATTTTCAGGAAGAAATAGTTCAGACTGCGTTTTATTTCCTTGGCAGGGGACCAGCTTTAAATCAGGACATGTGTCCAGACAGCAGCCAGTCTATAAGATGCTGAGCAATAGCTGACTCAAGCCCTTCGTTAGGGTGACACATGCTCACTTGATTCCCATTTTCCTAGGTTGCATGGTAACCAAAAGGTCAGCCTTATTCCCTAAACAGTGGAAATCAAATGTAAGTTCACAACGCTGGGTATTTTTCATTCATCAAATCCTTCAGGGCCCATTCATTGCTAAGTGTACATGTTGGGGCGTATCTCTGGTTTTCCATGATTGCTGTGTACAGCTGGGTGGATGCACAGGCTGTGAGCAGTTGAGCCAGAAGGACATCCAAAACTGTCCTGATGGTTCAACATACAATTGCAGCTTCCTTGCAAGAGAGTGGAGTCTTCCAATTTGTATTGTTGTTGTTGAAGCAAGGTTATTAGGTGTACATGGAAATGTGAAAAAACCCTTTAAAGGAAGATAGACCTGGTGGTATCCTACTACTGCTCATAGCACTATATATAGGCAGTGTTTGATTATATGAGGAAAATGTAAGGAAATCTATTTCCTTTTCTGACTAACTTAGTGACTGCTAGGGTCAGTGAAAAGCAAACTGAAACACCCTAATATAGAATTAGAATGACTACGATGATGATTAGAGGGATACAACACCTCCTATGAGAAAAGTCTGAGGTGATCTGGGATTGTTCAGTCTGGAGAAGGGTCTGGGGAGAACTTAGAGCCCCTTCCAGTACATAAAGAAAAAAAAAAGAGAGCTGGAGAGGGACTTTGGATAAGGGTCTTGAGTGACAGCACAAGGGGGAGTGGTTGACACTGAGAGATGGCAGGGTTAGATGGGATTTTAGGAAGAAATTCTTCCCTGTGATGGTGGTAAGGCACTGGCACAGGTTGCTCAGGGAAGCTGTGGCTGCCTCGTCCCTGAAAGTGTTCAAGACCAGGCTGGAGAGGGCTTAGAGCTACCTGGTCTAGTGGAAGGTGTCTCTGCCCATGGCATGATGTTTGGAATTGGATGATATTTAATGTCCCTTCGCACCCAAACTGTTCCATGATTCTATGATAATAAATAGCTCCTTTTATCTGCTTTTACACCAGTGTTTTCATATTGACTCATGTCTCTCACAATGGTAAGTGGTTTGATAAGAAGATCTGGTGTATCCAGAGAGACTTTGGAGTTCTTTTTAGAATGTGATTGCCTAAGAAGTTGATGGACACTTTTCTGTGACTCTGATTCAGTAACTGATCCCTTTTTACTTAAATGTGTGTTTAGCGTAACTATATGTGTCTGCTGTAATCCTTTAGGAAAGATCTCTGTCTGCCCATTCTAGTTCTAGGGAGTTGTAAGTTTAATAAAATATACAGCAGGTTAGAAAATGTTACCTCTTCCATGAAAAATTTGGGGGTTTTGTTTGTTCCAGACCTATCTGTGTTTTGGGTTAGATGTAAATTTGAAAATTGATGTGGAAGGCAGAAATATGTCCATTTCCTTAGGTCAAAATGGAAGATAGTGATGTATGATAATGTTGCTGTTAAATATTTGGTCAGCCACAGTGATAAAAATGAAATGAGTAATAGGGGTGGTTTGTAGATAAGTACATGGATTATACATTCGTAAAAGTATTACTGTCATTTATTCTCTGTTGCAAATAATGCCAACAAATACAAGCTGATTATCTTTGGCCTAAAATGTGTTAGAGTGGCTCTGAAGTTATCAGTCTGTAAAGTTATGCTGATAAATGCCTTTTTGCTGTCTGTTAGCCTCAGCATGCTGCTTGGCAAACATCTTGTGCTTCATTCCTTGCAGTAATAGAGTCGACTACATTCAAGTGTATTTTTGTTTGTTTTGAAGGGTAGAAAAGCACTTACTCAGGTCTTGATGTAACAGTCTGTTAATAGTAACCCCCAAATAAGAAAGATAGGAGACAAGCAGTAATCATCCATGACTTCTGGTATTGCATGAGGAAGAGTTAAACTTTAAAATAATGACTTTGCTTTCTTCTTTCTTGCCTTCTCAGTTTAAATGATAAGTCTGCAGTGATAGAGGGTCTCAATGTTATTTTGCTGACACAGTTTTTTTTCCTGCTGACTTAAGGCTGTCGTTACCATGTTCTGACAGACCAATCATTCTCCTGCCAGAAGTCTCAGTGTCTTCTGGACAGTCCGGTTCTCTCCTTGGTCTTGGAAGCAGAAAACAGCAGTAATCCTTCTAAAGCATGTTGGTCTCTTGTATGCCAAAGCAACAGTTGCCTGTGTTTATCTAAAGTTTATTTCACTGCCTTGTAAAATACTTGTTTTAAGCAGCAATGGGCTTTCAACACCACAGATCAGCTGAACTTTGCTGCAGATTCTGGTCAGAACTTGGCCTGCTCTTTGTTTTTTATTTGGTCTAAAGTATAAGAGATCAGACTGTCAGAGAAATGTTAAACTTTTGTGTATGTGCACATATGTTTTCTTGCTAAAGTACTAGTGATTAAAAAGCATTTCTGACGGCAGTTTTCTGTTAGTGTATTTTTGTGTAGAGGAAGAAATGTGTCTTATGGATTTGATTTACAGGTACCTGAGCCTCCAGACGGAAACAAACTCTGGTGACAATGTAGTTCTCTTTGCACAGAGCACATTAGGAAATCCAGGCTCAGTGAGACTTCAGCACTTGTAGTAAGGAGAATAAAATGCCATAAGGGCTGAAAATAGTGAGTCTTTTATCACTGGAGAGAACACGGGTTGATGCCATCTTAGGACAAATACATTACAATGCTGTAACTGAGGACAAATATTTTGCCTATGTTCTCAAGGGAAACTGAAATCTGTAGTACACCTGAGCCCCATTTCCCATTTTTGATAGAATCATAGTTGTTTATCACCCTTATTACGCTTAGCAACACCAGATTGATCTCTGTGCTGCTATTACATTAACTATTGTTTATCTTTGTTTATAATGAATATATGAATAACCTAGCATGGCAAACTTACGTGGGTAACAGTCTCCTTTGCTTCATCTGTGCTAACTCACTCCAACGTGAAGCACTGCAAGTTCTGGCCATCTTTGGAGAAATTTTCTAACCACCTTATCCTCTCTTTTGCAGTAGGCTTCTAATTTAGGCTATTTTCTTTCTGCTTGCAGGTCTGCAGTCTTGTGTCTTAGTTGTCTTCTGTTCCTTTAGGCAGGGAGTTGAGACTAAAGCTCGCTCTGAGTTCTTGAGCAGGTATTATGCCTGGAGCTTCAGATGGCATAAGAGTGAAAAGCTATTTGTTCTTAAAAGTGGCAATGGACTTAATACTTTGGTCCCAAGAGGTAACAGATATTTCCATCTACTTTTCAGCTTTCCAAGATTCTTATGGCATTCTCATTTTTGTAGCTGCTGTGGGCATAGTGGTTTTTTTTCTTACATAGTGTTGCAGTAAAATGTTTCCCCAGAAAAGAGAACAGAAATCTCTGGAATAAAGATTTTTCAAGACTTTCAGCATTCCATGGAAATACAGCTTTCCATCAATGAGCTGAGGCCTGATGACAGAGGTAAAAACAGAAGGGTTTTTATAAATAGTTTTTCTGTGACCTTGGATTGTGACTTCTTAATTCTGTCAGTAATTTCTTAGGGATTGCCAGCCTCTGTGCATTAGGTAGTCTTATCTTCTTGAGAACGGATCAGTCCTTCACTATAGTATCCACTGATGCTGAATGTGGTTAGACATCAACTTCTGATGTTGAAGACTGGGCTCTTCCGCAGTGGTTACAGATGTGGACCTGTGCCATTCTGCTGTCTTGTTTTTTGGCTAAGCTTAAAGCAGTGATCCCACCAACACAAGTCACTCAAAATGCAGTTCAGTCCCAGAATCAGTGGGAGGACAGACCCTGTGTCTCTGGGTTACATTGTGTCCTGTCATATACACTGCATATTGAAATCTATAAATAACTTGCTGTATTATTGAAATAAAGTTCTGGAAGTGACTGAATAAGAGTTACTGTTCCTAATAAATCTTCTTGCTTTCTACTGCTTTTGGTGGCAAAGGCCTTCTGTCTGTTGGCTTTAAAGAGCAATTATACTCAACAGTAATTGAAAACTACACTTTCCAAAGCTTGGAAAGACTTCAAATAGGCAGGTACATCCCACTTTTCTTGTGCTGCCTATGCTAGTCCTCTACACTTCTGTAAGGGTATATTTTAAGATCCCTTTTTACATGTCTTTTCCTTGTAAAAAGCTTTTACTGTAAAAGAGGAGATTATGTTCTGGTAAACATACCTGCTACTTCCAAGTAACAAAGTCATTAAAAAGTCAATAGGCCTCTTATGTAACTCCAGTCTAATTTGCTTTCCCTGTTCACCCTCTCTTCTGTGCTGCTCTATGCAAGCCAACACCCACATCCACTAAAGCAGGGTGTGCGTAGTAGCTCAGGGTCCCAGACACTGTGCTCCAGAATGTATTTTTCCAGCAGCTTTGGATTTGCCTGGCTGGCTTCTTAGCTGGCCTCAGCTCAGGCATTTTGGCTGGCTCCTCTGCTGGCTGCTCTCTTTACTCCCAAAGGGTCTGATAATGGGGTCAGTTTGCTCCTTGAGATACCATTTGCCTTTTTACAAAGCTCAGATGGAAAAGAGTTCACGCTATTACACCAACCATGGTCTAGTGAGCTGTGATTAATACTGGGAGTTATATAGGGGAGGGAGAGAGCAAAGGAATAAACTGAGATCCTTGAAGTTGGTGTGTATGTCGACATGTAGCTTATTAGTGTGTCTAATTTCTAGACAGTCCTGCTTGCCTCTGTGGGGACTCCTGGGCTTTCACTTAGCATGGCTGGGGGGGGGCCGGGGGGTGCATCCCGGGCCCGCTGTCCTTC
>NW_008673730.1:44191-60919 GCF_000695815.1 Acanthisitta chloris | reverse complement strand
GCAGGAAAGCATTTTAAAAGGCTGACAGGAGCCTGTGACTTTGCTGGGTTACTGGTACCGCTAGTGCATGATAGAGACCAAGAAACAGTTGTCCTGCTATAAGGAGGCTATGATAAATAAATCATTGCAGCCCCCTGTTCTTTCACAGGAGATTGTGCTGCATCCAGATTCTGTCAGTTTTTCTTTCTGAAAAGTGCATGCTGTGTATATACTCTATATGATGCATGTGGTTATGCTGATATACATTAGTTTTTATTTTAAAGGAAATTTGAGCTTCCAGGGCTGGACAGATGGACTAAATAAGAACAAATGCAGGTGCTGACTGAGCCCTTGAGGAGCCTGGAGTGCTAGCTTGCTGGTCTGTGCAATGCCTGACTTACGCAGTCAGAAGCCTAACTCTGGTGGGAGAGTCTGTCAAGAGGCTTCTGGTTTGAATGGGTGACTGTCCTGCCCTGTTTCCCTCTCTGCTCTGGTGCACTCTGCCCATCTCTTCTTATCAACTAGCTTGTGGGTGTTTGCTGGCTCTGTCACTGAAACAGTTGGCATAGAGCCATGGGTTGAGAGCTCAAGTCCAGTTTCTTTCTGGAAACTGGGGAGGCAGGAGGAGGAGAGAGGAAGTGGAGTTGTGTGGTAAGCAGTCACGTTGCCTGAAGACAGAGAAGCTGTGCCTGGGGATTTGAAGTGAGCTACCAAAAGCTGCCTGTGAAGTCCCCTTTCTCCTTGTATATGGGGAAGGCAGGCCACGAGCCAGCAGCCATGGAGAAGTCATGATTCATTGAGTCAGGAAGAGTAAGAGTGCACAGCTCACTCCTGCAGTCGTAGCCCTTAGCAAGGAGTGAAGTTAATCAGTGAATAAAATAAGTCAATCATGCCTGCATAATTTCTCTCTCCTGCTCTTTCATCCAACTACTTTATCTCCTTTAAATATTTTAGAAACAGGTGCCTTTTTTCAATGAGGGAAAAGTTCATCAGCAAGAGAAGCATTAGAGTCATTCATCTTAATGAATTACAAACCTGGTCAGAAATTATTCCATTGTGTTTTTCTGTGGAGATACAAATCAAGCATAGATTTCCTACAGCTAATCTGTTTGTCTTTGGGGGGGGGAAGCAGCTCAATAATGGTATAATGTTAAAAAGTTAATACAAGTCTCTAAGTAGTCTTAGCTCAGAAACACAAAATAGTAAGCAAAGTGATATCAGAAAACGAAAAATGGTCTTTGCCCCTTTCTTAATCCATCACTTATAAAAAGTGATACACTGATCATGAACTCTCTGTGAAAGTAATTAGTAATGAGCTTCTAATTTCTTACTAATTTCTAATTAAGGATGCTACAAATTCATAGGTTTTGATACCATGTAAACTTCTAATTTTAATTTCCTGTGTCCAGCTAATGTAACCTTGAATTAAATGTGGCACAGAATCAGAGGAGAAGTACAAAATAGCTTGGGCCTCATTGACAGAACTCCTGCTAAGTCATGCATATATTGTTATAGTAGTACATCAAATTTGTCATAGTCTCCTCTCTTGGGGTTCATATTTGTGGGTTAGCAGAAAGACAAATGGATAGAACTTGGATTTAGCAGAATCTAGATCTGAAGAACTCAGGGGCTGAAATTGTGAGGAGTTTCTGATCCAAACTAGTATTCTGGCCCTTACTGAAGGTCTTGCTTTGAAATTTCCCTTATTGAGGTTTCATTCCATGTTTCTTTACAGTCAGCACTACCTAGTCTGACTTTTAAAGGGGTTTTTGTAAATGTATCTGAGACTTGTATCTGTACTAGAGATATTTTACTGCTCAACACCAACTTCGAAGTAAATCATGGCATAAATAAATCTAATTGTTTGCTCAAGCTGCATTTCAAGTTAATGAAGGAGCTGGGAAAGAACCCAGAACTCTGGATTTCTTTTGCACTCTACATTTAGGCCTCCATTATCAATACCATCATGATTTAAAACAGGGGAGAGGAAACTGTTGGCCAAATTGAGCTATGATGTAAATGGGTGAAATGAATTTGCATAGTTTGATGCACCAAGGGAACTGATGGTTCAGTGATCAAACCCTTAAAACTGGAGAGGACGTGTTAGGGAGAAGTCAATCCCAATTGTTATTCTTTCCGGTACAGTGTATGGTCGGAAAATCTGTAGTCTCATGAATGAAAGCCTACACTGGCACCCACCCCAGTTAGGGGTGGAGGTGGAACAAAAGGAAACTCCGCATTTTATATATTCAGAGAGTCACTACAAAGGCAGAAAAAATATTTTGACTCTGACTAAGTAAGGTCTCTGCACGGCTCAAATGATCTCCCAGGAATTAGAAGCTATGCTGAGAAATCTGGGAACAACCCTGAGAAGGTCATTGGTCCTTTTTCAGGATAATATTTCCCAAATTATTGCATTAACCTTTTTACCTTTATCTGAAGGTCAACAGAGGTAACATGTTTGTGAAGGTCTCCTATGAAAATACTTTGTTTTTATTGGCTCATTTTCTCCTTAGCACGGAATACTGGTTGGAAACATCTAGTCATATATTGGATAAAACCCCACTTCATATTCTCAACTCTCTGATCTTATTCCTTTCAATTTTTAAAGCTATTCTGGATAAGGTTCTATGCTGCATAAAATCAAAACCCATTAAGATTAAAAAGACCAGACTTCAAGCATACAGATTAATCTTTTTTTAATATTAAACTTACATCTTGCAAAGAACTACAACCAAATGGATGAAGAGTGAAATTTGCCTAACCCTTTGGGACTCTTTTTTTGAGTTTCTAAATTTTAAAGAAATCTGCTACATATCTACTTTGGAAACTTTCCTATGTGGTCCAGCTCTGGAAAAATGCTGCTGGTTATGGATGGCTTTGCTCTTGTGTTTTTGTTTGGTTTTGGTTTTTTTTTTAGTATGAGTGCTGTTGACTGGAGGCTCATAAATGGAGACTTATCAGTTGTTTGTAATTTATAACAGGTGAATGCTCACCACAAGCCTGTTTAAAAGAGCAAACAAGAACATGACTTAAATATCAGTTATTCAAGATACCCATTACGTGCTCAGTCAAGATCATCTTTTCTTGCCTTGTTTTTCCATCTTTTTTTTTCTTAACTACAGTGTTGTGCTGGGCAAGGGATAGTGGAGTTCCTGAGCATTACACCCTCCTCTGCCATTTCCTGCCAAGGAACAGCCCTTCCCTATCCACTGCTGCAACAGCTTTGTCCACCTAATACAGATGCAACATTGCCTGATACTTAAAGCACAGAACAGGCTCACTAATTGTAATTTTTTTGTCCCTTATTAGTCCCTGATATTATTTAAAAAATTATATCAGTTTTCCCATGATAAATATTTCCAACTTCTGGAGATGTTATGGAGTTTAAGTGATTCACAGAACTCTGTAGAAAGAGATAAAGGCAAAATCGTTGTAGCAAGGCTTTTCATAGATTTCTTTACATATCCCACTTTCTTTGGGAAGTGCTGCTCTATTCTCATTTACTAATGTCAGTAACAAGAGATGTTTCACCGATATTTTTACATAAACCATGAGTTAGTGCTGTGGTCCAGCAGAAAGGTGCTTGAGTGAAGAATGAAGTGCTTAGTTGCTGCAGGAGCAACACCTGATGTGTGGAGGTCTTAGGTACAGTGGCTCCTTGAGACTGAGGCTCTTGAATAAAGGCAAATAGCAGTCCCTGCAAGCGTGGCTGGAGGCAGTGTGGGACCTGCTGGGTCTTCCTTAGGTGGTATTGAGTGTTAACCCTATCAAGGCCTTTGCCGTGACAATGACTGTATGTTGTGCTTTGCCTGACCTACAGCTCTGAGTGTAAGGGCTGATCAAGTTACTGCCCACAACACTAGGAATAACCTCTTAAAATGTGAAGCTGTCAGTTTTTCTGGCTAGCAAGCATGTCAGAGGACTACTGCAGAGAAAGTTGCTCAGATACCCTGGTTGTTGGAATGTCTGCCATACCTCTGCTCTCTGATGGAGCTTGAGGAGGGACATTCATCAAGATTATTTCCTAGCCAGTGGAGCAGTGTATGAGGTAAATGGGAGCCTGAAGTTAGCCTTCAATTAAAGACAAGGTAAATGTGTGATATTTTCAAGGAAAAAAAATAATCCCAACTGTGAAAACAGTGAGATATATCCTTCCTTCTCCTGCATCACCCTATTGTTTATTGTTTGATGGAAATTCATCCTGCTGTTCTTTGCTCAGTAAGGCTCAAAAGGACAAAATGAGGCAGTTTATAGGTTCTGCCCACCTGCCAGGCTGCCGAGGGGAGGGAGCACTCAGCAGCACCTGTCTGAGTGTGGCAACATGCACATTATCACAGCAGCTTTGCCACTCGGTCCTGCTGGCAACCCTAGCCTTACACATAGGGAACTGCTTTTGTTTTAAAGCTGGAGGATATTTTCTATACACACTGTGACAGTAAAGGCAGCATGTTTTCTCTCCACTTTTGCTTATTATCTGGCAGCATCAAGTGGAAAATACTAATAACATTAAAGACTGCAAAATTATGTTTTAATAGGCCTCAATCTTTGGCAATGTGGCACCCTTTTAATATTCTTTATTCTAGCAGCAAAGGCCAACTTTTCCCTATTATGTTTTGTAAATTAGTACAGCCATGGAGCCTTATTTATTTATTTATTGCTCCCATTGCTACCAGGTAGTTAGACTATAACCCAGTTTTAGACCCTGAGAAAAACTGATTCAATTTACCTTATGGTTGCCACAGCAACTGTAGTATTTGATATTAATAAGGTTAAGGAATGAATTCCATTGCCTGAAGTGTTCATTCAAGAATTGGGAATACCTCTCTAATAACAGAAATGTGTAATTGCCAACCAATGACCTGTAAAACCAAAGAGCAGACATTGAGAAAGAAAACTGCAGGTTGGATGGGATAGAAGAGCAGATCTGGGGAGGAAGAAGGGCAGAAGAGACCAAGTGGCACAAAACAATGGAAGGGAAGTGGGAACTCTTGTGCTTAATCAGGTGAGAGTTCTAATTAGTGCCTAATTTCTATGCTGATAAGGAAGTGCTAATAACAGATGTTCTAGCAGGCCTTCCTCAAGGAATACAGCAAACCTAGGGGAGAAAAAAGGAACTAACATATTTGGGAAAAGTTACTAAATATGTCATGCGCTTTTTTGCTTTCAGGCTGTTTTACTTAGTAAGTCTTTTTCTCTCCTCTTTTTTCTGTCTGCCTACCAGAAATGCAGGATTCTCAGTTACCAATAAGAGAAGAAAAGATCGCAGTATGTCTCATAGAATTTTATGGAATCACTGATGTTTCGTTCTAAGCTAATTCACAGCTCATCAGTCTAGTCTGTCTTCAAATATTCTGTAGCTGATTTCCCATAAAGAAACCTGCAAATTGTATAATAGGGACTTGATGCCCAGAAATTAATATTATGATCTCTTGTGCATAAAACAGTCCTTAAAATTCCACATGTGGTTGAAGTGGCCCCTTTTAAAGGACCTTGGTCTAGACTGGAGAATGCTGTGTGATGGGAGACCTTGACACTTTCCTTTGTAGCCTGTGTGTGAAAAACTTCCATCTTGTCTCTAGTTTGAATATATCTGACTTGAGCATTTGATTTTGCTATACCTTTGCTAGGTTCAGGATATCTTATCTTGTCCTTATAAAGTCATTCTGAAAGGCTGTGTTCAAATATTTTACTTTTTTCTGTTATAAATGGAATAGATCAGGTTCTTTTAGGTCTTTTATTAGGTATATTTCCCTGAAACTTTTCTCTTTAATTTTTAAAACTCCTTTGAAACATAAATGCACTGAGCCACACTAGACAGCATTCTCTCCCATATATTAGAGCAGAATCAAGTTTACTTTTCTTTCAGAGCAGACTGCTTCAAGAGGCAAAGCAGCAATAAATAAGCTATGATTGTGGGTCTGGAGAAACTGAGATTTCCCCGTAATGTGGTGAAAGTGAGGAATGTTTGAACCTGTTTCTGCGAGTGACAGAATTATTGTTGATAGCTTATTCAAACGCGTGGTCGAGTCCTCCCAACAGCTGTGTTACCTGCCGTGGCCAGGCCCCAGTCTCAGCCCCAGGGAGATCATCAACCATTCAGATCTCTGTGGAAAATTCAAGGATCATGTTCAGTCTAGACCAAAAGAAAACTATTGGGAAACATAAGCGTCTGCAAACATATTTAAGTACTGTTGTAGAGAGGACAGGGACCAATCATTTTGATTAGGCAATAAGGCCAGAACAGAGAAGACATAGGAAAAACTGTCTCAGAAGTCTTAGTCAGTATGGTGAGGTTCCAAGGAAGGTGATCAGCCCCGTTGGTTGAGAGAGTTAAAGCTAAGCTTGACACCCACCTTTTGTGGAGAATATAGGGATAGTGAGGTCACTTCTGCTGTGAAGCAGGATGATGGATTGGGTTGAACCAGTGAAGGTTCCTTCCAAGCCTGACAATCCTGTGGGTTGCAGCCTGCCAGCACACCCCATCAGGCACTTAGCTTCTCTAGCAGCTTTCCAGAAATAAAAATCTATTCATAGAAAGTGTGTGTGTGCATGCACATGTAAGTGTGCAACTCTGAGCACTGGATAGCAAGCTCTGGGGCTGCTTGGGATCCCTTTGTACATCACAAACAATGTGTGAAAGGGCAAATACATGGCCAGCACTGTGCAGAGCTCAGGAGTTCTGCCTCTTACTGTGCCACAGAACTAACCCCAAGGTAATTCTCCGAGAATATCTTGTATTTTCTTGCAGTTACAAGTTTTTATCTGTGTGCTCACAAATCTTCCTGCCTCCCTTCCTTAGCAGGTGTCACAGGGAGAATTGTGAAATGCAGATACTGTAGGAGGTATTTTGAGACATTCTGCTTCCCTCTTGTTTGCCTAAATATCCCCAGTGTTCTCAACTTAAGTGCACACCTTCATCTTGGCAGGTGCTCAGAGGATCTGACTGACTTGGTCAGAAGGTGGCTGTGCTGCAGGCTTCAGGATCTTTGAAATGACAGCACTGTGAAAACAGTGAGATATATCCTTCCTTCTCCTGCTTAAGGACATCACTCCCAGGGAACTGCTTGTAGAATATTGATCTCAGACTTCAGCCTGGGAATTTTGGCAGTTCTTTAATAAAAGAAAGGAAAGAGAATCAATTTAAAGAGGAAAGGAAGGAAGAAGATCCAGAAAATTTTTAAGTCCTGTTAATGCCAAATTATTTGTGTGGCTTCATTGAGCAGCATCATAAATTCCTGGATTTTTAGATGTTGCACTTGTAATAGTTTGTTTTTAATAGATTCTTTACAAGTCTGTCTTGGTGTTATTCCACGTGACTGAGTGGAAGGTGGGTAAGTACCTTTCAGCATGGTCATTCTTTGGCTTCACATCTTACCAGCCACCTTCTAACTGAAGAAAAGCACGATAGCCACAGATGGCACTGTTTGGTGTGGGCTGGTCATGGGGCTGTCATGGTTCAGTTGGCTGAGGACAACCAGAAGTTCACCTCTGCATATCTGTGTAAGCAAAATCCTCTCTTTTAAGCAGTACAGAAATCTTATTCATTTACTATATATTTTCCTATACTTTGACTTTTTAAGTGATTTTCTTTTGAAACAACTTGATCACTGTCTTTCCAAAAGCACACATAATCACCTACAGCCAAAATTCCTGCACATTAGAACCTGTTGTGTACAAATATTTAATTTCATGTCTCACACTAAGCAGTATTTCCTGGTTAGCCTTGAGTAGCTATTAGGATTTAGTGCTCTTATATGGGTATTGCAGTTTCAGGCAGTGCCAGGAAAAAACTAATAACTCTACTTTAGCAGAGCTTAGGTTTTAAAAGTTAATGAGGGACTCTTGAAAACTGGCAGCTTTTCAGTCTAAGAAGAAAGAATAGGACTAAGTATGATGTAATCAAATGGGGGAAAAAATAGAAGGCTCTTCCTTCTATTTGTCCTGCTGTTTGTGAGTTTGGGGTTGAAGGTGTGATGCTGCAGCAGTAGCTGTGGAGGGGTGCTAATGCTCCCAGGTCTGTTTTCAAGTGTTTCACAAGAAATATAAGTTCCCAAATGGGTATGCAGTAGTAAGAGGGACAATAAAGACATGTGGGCATCTTCTTGTTTCTTATCTTTTCTTTTTGTCATTTCCTGGATTTATGGGAGGGAGTATTTATGTGTGTGGGTGTAACTTAAAATAATTTTTTTTTAAAATCCTCTAGTCTGGAAAGGAAAACCAGCAGAATTAAATCATAAATACTGTTTAGTCACTGCTGGACTGCCTGAAAATCACAGAAGGATCATAAAGTCCAATGGGAAAGGATTAGGAATATTAGTGGGAGAATTTCTTGAGGCTATAGCAGTGTTATTGCAGAGTTTTTACCAGGGATTATGAGCATTAATCTGTGGTTACATCTGCAATTTACAGACCTCCTGGGTTTTTTTTCAGAATGTGGCCATACACGGATAATAAATCACAGCCATGTGATTATGAAGACTTGGACTTTTGGCAAGGATGATGAGGCATTAGGAACCCCATTCAGAGGTTAAGGCCCTTATTTGCTTTTATCTCCATCATCTATCACCTCTTATTTTGGATACTTCTGAGCAGATTTGTACATTGTCTAATGCAACCAGCAGTATACAAGTGGGCAAGTGCAGGGGTTTTTAATTATTCCCCTGCCATGACTGTTTCTGATGTAGCCCATGTTTAGTGCTATGCAAGTGGCTTATGGACTTAGAAAAGCCTACTGGAATAATTCTATCACAATATTTTACCTAGGAGCAGACAGAAATTGCAGTTTTCTTGTACTAAAGAAAATATATCAAAGGCCTTAGTGGTCTGTTTTATCCATTTCATGCTGAAGAACATTTGATGGAAGACCTCAAAAGTGATTTCCTTTGTACTGGTGTGCTGCTACCCAGGGTTTGTTGGAGTAAATCAAGTCCCAGTCATGCTCAGTATTCCAGTGATGAGGAAGGGAGAGCATCATGTGGGTGAGATAGTTTGTAAATGCTTTGAGATTTCTGGATGAAATACAACACAGGGAAGAGTGATGTTGTAGGCACAGAACCAGCCATCACTCATCGTCCACGTGAAGATGTGCGATACAGACCACCAAGGAGGGCATTGGCTGACTCCCACTGGGGTTACTTTCCCAAGGAATGCTCATATGAGCTATATGACACTCTTATCAAAATGTTCACTGAAAATGTTAACATTTTTCACTGCAGTTATCAGAAAATGGT
This sequence comes from Acanthisitta chloris, assembly GCF_000695815.1. NCBI lineage: Eukaryota > Metazoa > Chordata > Aves > Passeriformes > Acanthisittidae > Acanthisitta > Acanthisitta chloris. The sequence goes on along the minus strand of NW_008673730.1, from coordinate 51,707 downwards.
AGGAATTTTAAAATTTTGTCAGTCTAGCAAAAAAATTACCAAGCCCATTTTTCCTTACCCTCAGCTGTCAGCCAAAGCATTTTGGCAGATCTTGTTCTTGAACAGTAAAATCTTTCCAGAACTCAACACTTTGTTGAAAGCCATGTTTGAAAAATGAAAATTTTTTGCATTGGAAATTACATTCCTCTTTAAGAAATTGGGAGGGGTAAGTTTGATTACTAAGCGGAGAAGTAAATGCTGCATTTTGGTTTGGTTATTTTCTGGCAACAGATTTGGGCCAGTGCTCCATCTGATTTAGTGGCTTACCTTTAAGAATGCGATTAATCAGCCTCAGTCAGAAAGATGTGCATACAAAGTGCACTGTTGGGCAGCTGCAGTTGTTTCACTCGAAATCTGGATTTTGCATCCTGGTTTCAGAATCTTCCTAGGCTTGTGATTTACCTGGAAATGGGCTGGGGAGTGTTACAGAGTGGTGTTGAGGTGTTTGTGAGTGTGGTAGACAAAATCCGTTGTCGTGAATTAATATTTTAATATTTCTTCTTTCAAACCCAATACTCAAGTTATCTTCCTGATCTGTTATATGAAAAGGCTTTATAGATGCTCTTGAAATACTTCTTAGACACTATGAAAATACAAATAAAGAGTAAGAAATAATAATTAAAATGTGATCTGCTACCCTTATAAATGTAATGACTGGATAAGCTTGTGCAAAATCTAAGATGAATAAAGAATATACTTCAACCATGTTCTTGCTTTTTAGAGAGAAGAATTAATGTTCTTATTTTATTTATTTTTTTACTTTGTCTAACCTGACCCACTGTTCTTTAGATCTGACTTTATCTTTTAATAAATCATGTCTTTTAACTGCTTAAGTCAAATTCATGAACAACATTTCTGTCAGAACCAGTGATCCTATGAAAGGCAAGCACTTCCATAAAAGAAATGGTATTTATTTTTTTTTAGCAGCATCTACACTCTACAGGTGGAACAATACACAATCACTTTATCTTTACTGTTTTAAGTTCAGAAATTAAGACCATCAAAAATGTATTGCCATGTGTAGCAATGCCAAACTCATCTATGTCTGTTGCTGGAATTATAAGGAGATCTGTCTCAATGGAGCCTATGAGTGTTAGAGCTGAGTGGTGACTGCAGGACAGATCAGGTTTCAGGGTGAAGGAGGATGTGTGGGGGAAGCCTGTAGGCATTCAGGCTGGTCTGCTGTAGTCACATGGTGCCTAACATGGCTTAATTTCTTATACAGTAAATAGGAAAAAGACTTCTGTATCTAATGGCTAATTCTTAGAGGAAGCCAGGAACATTGTCCTTACAAAGTGGGCCCAATGCTCAGCTGTAAAGCATTATAGCTGCCTTTAAATCAGGGAAGTTATGTCAATTCGTAACAGCTGAGAATCTGTTACAACAAGAAAAAGACTTAGTAATTGCCACAGTCCTCTCGTAAAGAATCAATGAATAACAGATATTGAAATGGCTACAGGACTGAAGCTAGTTCTGAGTTTCCTATAAAGTGCTCCCCAGGTTTCTTGGTCAGGCTGTAGCATGGTACAAGCAATATGGGAAGCAAAGATGGTGCAGAGAGCTTAGCTTCCCTGGGCCATGCCCATGTAAGGGATGATCAGATCTGCACTGCAGCCTCCAGGACTCAGCCTGGAGGACTCAGCCTCAGGACTCCAGGTGTGAGCAGCCAGCCCAGGACTCAACCCTCTCACTTTGCTGCCCAATGTGTGAGCCAGCATGAGTGTGGTGAAGGTTGGCTTGACACACTCGAAAATTGTCTGAACTGGTTTGGTAGGTTGAATATGCTCTAAAGAGAAGGGACTGTAGTTGTGACTGATTCCTGCCTGGAGCATCTTATGGAGTGAAACCTGCTGCTGACCAGAGAAGCTGTGGCTGCCCCGTCACTGGAAGTAATTAAGGCCAGGTTGGATGAGGCTTGCAGCAACCTGGTCTAGTGGAGGGTGTCTCTCCCCATGGCAAGGGTGTGGAACTGGGTGGTCTTTAAGGTCCCTTCCAACCCAGACCATTCCATGATTCTGCATGCACACCTGGTAAAACTAAATGGGACAATAGACCCATGGCTGCGGTATGAGCTAAGAACTTGGGAATCACCAACACTCTTCCCAAGCCAATTGAAAATAGTTGCATACATTGCTCTGTGCTCTGTTCCTTCAGCACATGACCTATGTGATATTTGCACATTAGCCAACAGAGTACTTTGGGGAACAAAAAGTATTATTTTTAAGATTCTTTTTATGATAGCCACTACTAGACTGCTTCCAACTCCACTGAGATTTTGTGTGGCTTTCCCTCATTTTCTATTGACTCAAGCCAACTCTCCTATCCCAGTGTCAGTTACTGAGAACCTTTTCCCTTGTTCCTTCTTAGGGATGTTCTCCTTGCAGGTGGCTCCTAGCGCAGCACTTTGGAATGAATGGAAGGAGCCAGACAAGTAATTTAAAAATATTCCATTTCCAATTCTATCTCAGACTTTCTTGTCATTTACTTTCTTGTAGCCAGAAGACCATCACATGAGATTTCACCACCAGTACCTCAGCAAGGCTGTTCTCTGATTATTCTTATAGAACAGCTTTTAAGGTTTGATTATCTTAGTGCTATTTTTCCTTTGTAAATCACAGTAACACCCACCTGTGCATCTGCCACATGAACAAGGTTATTGGACAGAATACTGTTTTGCAAATTTCCATAGTTCCCAACTCTGTGCTTGGAGAAGGTTGCTGTGGGAATTTTCATCTGATGAAAGGTCAGTTGGGAAATGTGAGGTCTGACATTTCTGTTTTGCACAGACAGCTATAATTATCTTCATACTTTTTAGCTCCACACTTATTGAAAACAGATTTAAGGAAAGAAAAAAGAAAGCAAAACTTTAATTTGAAACTCACTAGAAGAAAATGCAGGCTATTTCCATGAGCTCTCCAGTTAGAGTTGAGCTTTATGTTATTCCTGCCTATAACCTACTTCTGTCAGTCTCACTGCATGAGGCTGCTTTCTGTAAATTGGAGTCCTCATTGTGATCACCAGCCACCCATTTAATGCACCAGCCTGTGAGAAGCCAGCACTCCAAAATATAGCTGTGACACAGGTATTCTTTCTGCAGGGCAGATGAACCAGATTCCTGCCTATAGAGGTGCTGGGACACCTCTTTTATCCTGAGATATATTTCGTGGGAACCTAAGAGTGACCTCAGTAGGTCGGATGCTATGTCCAGGGGCTAAAAGGCAATGCCCAGGGAAGAATGTAAGAACAAAATGGTGGTTCTTATATTCTCCCAGTACTTGTGCGATTAAATTCCAACTGTCCAAAAAAAAAAGTTCCTCTTGTTTCAAAAAGTAAGGATAATTTGTCTCACTTTCCCAATGAATGTCGGTTGCCTCAGTGTAAGAAGCTCCCATACTATTGCCAGCTAGGTTGTGAGTGAAAGGTCCGGGGTGAGGGGAGGAAAATGATCCCTGACTGAACTGCAGCAGCCTGTCCCAGGTGTAAGCTTTCGGCATCAGCTTTATTTGCCAAACAACCAATGTTGCTGCTAATGCTTCTTAACTCAGACTAAATTTTATACATTCAGTAGTGTATAAAATAAGCATAACTGGTCTCCTATGGAGTGCAATTCCCTCTGGCTTAATAGATTGTCCTCTTTCCAGGAATCATGGATGTGAGGAGCAATGCTTTGTGGTGGGAAGCTCTGCTTTATTATAGCTTTCTGGTAACTGCTTTCTCTGCTAAGCTGCATTTCCATTCCTGCACTGTATTTTGTTTCCAGTTAGTGCCAAATACCAAAATAGATGTTTATCAGTTTGGCCCTTCTGCTCTGCACTTGCACCATAGCTTCAAAATACAGTAAATCTGCTAAGAATAAAGAATTCTTCTAGTATAAATTTACTGAGATGTGTTTGAATATCAGGGTAGATTAAATTCATACTGATTGACTTTATTCTGGTTCCAGGTTTCTCTGTGGTACAGGTGAGCTTTTATGTTAGGTGCTATATGGTCTGGTGCCCTGCTGCTATCAGTGAGCCATGTAAAACTGGCACAAACTCCACTCTGGCTAATTTTATAAATATGTGATCCTGTGCTTACACCTGATCTGGATCAAACTGTACCATGGGGTGATCTGGTAGTGCATGACCTGGTGTTGGTGCTTGTGTAAGTGTAACTTTGAATAACCTGGAGATCAACCTGATATGTTCAGACCGCTACTGTTTTTTCTCTCCTGAAAACCTGCAAGCATTTACAGGTGAAGGATGTTGCACAGGAGGAAATAGTAACACTGTTACATTTTCTGAGCTAATAAATAACATTATTTAAAGAGTACTCATGGATAAGTAATAGCTAGTTATTCTTTAAATTCACACTGTATAGTTTATCAGACATCATCTCTGCAGAGTGTAATGTAGGCATTCTTTTTCCCTTTAAATAAAATTTTTTATCTCTAAGCCAATCTGGAACTCAGTTGGAGGCAGCAGAACAGAGCTAAGGACAGGAGGGGTGACCTCTGACACATCCAATTGGTTTGGACTGGAACTCTGGGAGAAAGCTGGTCTGCTGCCCGGCTTCAGGTTTTAAGACTTCTATCCTGAATAAAACCTAGGGAAATATATAGAAAGGAAGGATTGTAGCTGACAAAGGATAATTAAAAGGATGCAGAAGGAGCATGAGCTTTTTTTAATGACCATTCTTGCTGTGACCATCCCTTCACTGATCTACTCCAGTTTGCCAATGTCTGGTTGCTGCTGCTTCGTTCCATTGCTGTGCCCATTCAAAGCATTCCTAAAACCCCTGTGGGTGCACAGACAGCCTCAAAGAGTGTTTGGAGGTTAAAGAGTGGTTGTTGTTGGTTCATTTCTAAACTTTGTTTAAGTCTGCAAGGAAGTGCATCTTCCAAGCTCTTTTTAGAGAATTTTAAACATATTTTTCTGCTAGAAGTATTTTTGCATCTGTTCTTGCTTTTTCAAGTTGGTTCTGTGTTTAATTCAAGCAGAATGTTTTCATGCTTTCATCTAAAAATAGTTTGCCTACATTTTTTATCCATTAGTCCAAAAGAGGTTGTGGTGCTATTCTCCCACCTCATCATCCTGTTCTTCCTCAGAGGGCAACAGCAATGCCAAGCTGTAAAGATCCATTCCAGTGCTTGTGTCTGGCCTCTCAGAAAAGTCTCACGTAGTTTTGCTGGCAGTGCAAAACCAGACTGTGAGGCTGTGATGTGGTTGGATCTATTGACAAGTTGCTGAGCTGTCTAGTGGTGGTGAGTTCAGTTCCTCTGTTCTGCTCATTCAGGACACTATAAACTCTGTTGCTGTTGAGTTGGTCTCATAGAGATGCCTGATGATGTTCTCTAAGGGCAAACAACGAAGGATAGGTCGCCTGGTGAAAGACTGGGATGCACAGACACTATGGAAGGAGGTCCATCACTAGGAACCAAAGATCAGTATCTTTGGTTCCACCAAAGATGTTGGCACCAAGATGCAATTTCCCAGAAGTGTTGTGAGTGGTTGCACAGAGATTAGGGAACCAGGAAATCCATATAGCCAACAGAACAGCATGTGGAGGGAAGCTGGTGTGTTCAATCCATCACTTAGAGCAGAAAGCAAGTGGGACAGGAGCCAGGTTTAGAAGAACAGCTGACAGAGACCAGCTACCATAATGTGGTGGGCTGAACAGTAAATGACTGATAGGGTTGTATTATAATTGACTAAAGAAGTCAAGCCTACTGAGCAGCCTGTAGCTCCTGTTTAGTCTGGCCTTATGTCCTTGCTGCCTGGGAAGTTGGTAGTCTTCAGATTGTACAGACAGAACTCAATGTCAGCTAATTTCCCAAAAGCTCCCCTGGCACAAATGCTCACAGCCTATGCTCAGTCATGATAAATGCTTCCAAGTCAATCTGAGGACCATTTATTGTCTATCTCAGATACTTATTGGTGTAATGGTAGTGTAGATATTGCTGAGAAATTTCTGCTTTTCCCTGAAGCTATACTGGGAGAAGTTATAATTTTAGAGAATGTTCCCATTCCCTCACAATTCAAGTTTGTCATAGGCTTCCATAAGAATTCAGCCCATGGCTGTTGCATTTGGGGAGTTAGGGTCTTTGGATACGGGAGTGCCTCTTTTATTTTGTTACAATCAAATTTTAAAATGATTCTGCAATTGCTATCCACTAATGTCTTGAGATAATGCTCAATTCATTCTGTGCTGCTCTACAGGGCCTGGTTGCCTAAGTTGTAACACTTCTTAACTTCAGTTGATGCAAACTTGGAGTCATCTGTAAAAGGTATCAGTAACTTAATGACTGCAGACCTTGAGACATGAAAGCTGAGATAGTGTGAAGGGTGATCACAGAAGTGCCTAAACATCTCTGAGTTTGCTAGACTGTTTGGTGTTTCATTGACAAAGAGGCAACATCAACGATGTTTACCAAACCTGAGTGTGAACTGGGATTTGAATGACTGGGGAGGCAGGTGATACCAGCAGCAGCAGCGAAGGAATATCCTGGATGGTGCTGGGGTGGTGGGGAAAAGCTTGTGTTAGCTTTGCTGTGTGTGACCTGTGGCTGTGTTTCCTATGGCTCCAGTCTGTAGAATTAAGCAATCCTAACTGTGGTCTTGCTGAACATGTTCATGCACTTGGTTGGCTTTGTTATGACTTACTCTTTTTTGTCGCAGCCTTGCAAAGTGCCTCACCCTAATTTAAACCATATGGACTGGGATCATGTCATACTTGGAAAGAAACCAATCAAACAAGACATAAGAGGGTGGGCAGGCCTCCCTTGTTTTAACAAACTTAAAGAAAACATTTCTAAGGGGATAGTCCAGAAAAACCATGCTTACTGAAGGGCTTTGGAACCTGATGGTTCAGTTCATGGATTACTCTGCTGTTGTTATCTCTCATAGGTTTGATCACCTTTGAAGTTTGAAATTGCAGTGAGTTTCATTCTTTCTGGTTAAGAACATACACAGGTGTAAGCACGAGCACCATAGTCTTCACACACCTTTTACAAATTATTCTGGCCAATGGAGATGTTGCTGTTAATTTTGCTGATGCATACGATCGTGTGCCCAACTGGCTTGTAAAAATGTATGTGTGTACTCAGTGATTCTCTGCTTAAGTTACTAAAATAAATAGAAGCATAAAGAAGGAAATTGGTGGTGGAGAGTATTAGAGGACTGATAATCCCACCAGCAGAAGGGGTGAGAAAGGAATAGGCTAATGTTTTAATTACCAGGTGTTAAATAATTCTATCTGTAGAAATTTCTGTGTGTATTACAGAGGTGTTTCTGAGGTCACACCACTATTCAACATTTAAAATAGCTGTTTCACCTTTTCTGAGCATTTTGTCTGGATTTGTTCTTGTATTGAATTATTCCTTAGTAAGGAATAAAAGAATTTTCAACATACCATAAGGTTTTTTACATAAGACTCAGAAATTGGCATTTACATATAAATATATATATATTTATAGAGCACATTACTTCTATTAGTTAAC
>NW_008673730.1:11507-44118 GCF_000695815.1 Acanthisitta chloris | reverse complement strand
CAATTTTATTTAAATCTGTCTGGTTAATAATAACCTTATATAAATCCAGTAAAATGCATGTGGATTGTTGCCTTGAATTTGGTTATTTTTAACTGAGCTCCCATCACACAACAAACCACCAGGTAGATATTATATAATGAAGAATGTTTTCCCCTTCCAAATTAACTAACTTTCAAGTGTAGTTTTGCAGTTCTTTTACTTCTAATACCGATATTTTTAAATCTTACAAATTCATCATCTTGTCTCTATTTTAACCATTCCAGTTGTATCTCATATTAAATGCTGGATACTTTATGCTTATGTTTTCACTATTTTAAGCTAAATATGTGAGTCTGTTGCTATCGTCTGTGTTTCTATAGTGCTGTGGTTTTATTGTGTTACTTTGCAATTCTTGCATCTTGCTTTATAGGATTTATTTGTTACTGCAAATTAGTAGCTATGTCTTGGTTTATACTGAAAAGTACTGGATTTTGACAAAGTTCTTCGCCACATCTTGATCATTAGAGAGCCTGGAGATGGGTGTGAGGTGAGTCCGGGCTGCTCACGACGGTCAGGTCTCTGAGGTCTGCTGTAACCTGCTCATGTGCCATCAAAATGTTTTAAAATATTTGATTTCATGAAAAAAAAGAAAGATATAAGACTGCTGGTAGCACCCCATTTTGCATTAGGGGAGTAGAGTTTTCCAGTTCTAACAGCCCTTGAAAGTAATCAGCATAACTTCAGAAGGGGCGATACTACTCTAAAAGTAGTAAGTCAACTTTAGGCATATATTTTGTTGTCATTTTAGGCCTGTTTTGACTTGCAAACGAGGAAGAAGTCCACTGATGTTAGTGGATTTCTGTCATCGTGAGGCAGATCAGGAGGAGACTCTAAAACTACCATGAACATAAGGCATGGCACTATAGTACTGCTTCTGCCAACTCTTAATAGCATTTCCTGGCAACTTGATGAAACTGGATAACACTGAAGCTCCAAGAGGGATGTTGTAATGGCTGTAAATGTTGTTCAGATTTGATACTTTCAGCAGATACCAGTTCCCCCAAAGAAACATTTTGGACATACCTTTCCATCCTGGTCAGGCCTGATCACCACGGAGCTGTGGGTTCAGTGCAGGAAGACAATAGCTGAGGGTGAGAAGTCACAGCCCTTCTGCAAAGTGTTAGCAGCTGTGCAAAGCTGCAGCCTGAGCACAATACCAACACATACAGCATATGGAAAATAGGGATCTTGTTTCCTGGAGTCTGTTTGGTTTTTGTTTATGCTTTTTTTGTGACCAAGTAGAGATAATTATTCAACGTTACTTGTTCCAACAGAGTATGCACTAGCAAGATCTTAAGATTTTCACTTGCTGAGTATTAGTTCCTCCTTTCCATATTCTACAAAAGACTTTGTTGTCAGGGGTTTTTTATGGCTAAAATGAGAATTACTGGCTAAGTATTAGCCACAGATGTGCTCCTTGATATCCAGATTTAACTCCACTGAGTGCAGTGGGTGGAATGATCAAATAGAAGAATTGAAGAATTATTGGGCATCTCCAGTTGTTTTGCAATAAACTCACAATAAATGTTGCTATAGTCTTAAGTGACCTAATCCTCCTTATGTAGAGCTCAAAGAAAAAGTATGACAATAAAAACTCAAAACACTTTATTTTGTTATCCTGACACACCCTTCTCCTTTTTTCAAGATGCATTTTTCAGCCAATTTGTTATTTACTTCTAAATCTCCTTCCAGATTCAGGTTATAGGATAGCTATATCCTTTGATTAGTTTTCAGATTTTCATTTATGTTTGCACTTGCCTATGCAATTGCTATTGACTTGTGTCAGAGCTTTGTCCAAAATGATGATTGCAAACATGTGGTTCAGCGCTACTGCCATAGATATTCACATCAGTGAATGAGGGACAACTTGGTTACTTCCACCTCTCTCTGGGTCACATCCTGCCTGCAATTAAGCAAATGTTTAGAAAATGCTTTCAGTTCCTCCTCAGCTTTACGTATAGCTGGTCTTAACAGTGAGTTGGAGAAGACAAAGTGTAAATTTAGTATTGCAAACATGTGGTTCAGCGCTACTGCCATAGATATTCACATCAGTGAATGAGGGACAACTTGGTTACTTCCACCTCTCTCTGGGTCACATCCTGCCTGCAATTAAGCAAATGTTTAGAAAATGCTTTCAGTTCCTCCTCAGCTTTACGTATAGCTGGTCTTAACAGTGAGTTGGAGAAGACAAAGTGTAAATTTAGTTCAGTTCATTTTTTTTTTTGGTTCGTTGGGATGAGGAGTGAAGAGGAAATTTTAAACTAGAATCTTGAGGCCTTGTCTCTGCTTTATGTAGTTGAAACTACATAAATTGAAAATACTTGCATGTACTTGAAATGCACTTGAAAGTTCCCAGAGCAGTTTTCACAGAAATGGAGTTTTGACAACGTTATCTTTGCCAACATTTTATTTCCCTCAGACGTTGTATGATGTGTTTTTAGTTGCCACTGTCTGCCACGAGAGTGGTTCTGTTTCAGTGGCACTAGAGTCATTTGTGAGTGTTGGAATGAAATGCTTGGTGTAAAAACAAGATTTGACACCAGTCAAATTAGTCACCCACTTGTTTGGGAGTGTGGTTATTGCCGGCTCGGGCTTGCTCGTGGTACAGGCAAAGACATACAAAATGCCTCCATAGTTCATAGTGTTTTAGCAACACGAAGCAACTCCTGTGCTGCAGTTTAACTGTGTGAAACTAGGAATTTTTTGTTTGCTTTGACAAGGACAATCTGAGTTTTAACAAAGCTGTTCATTTGCCACGAGACTTATATAAAGACGAAGGCGTTTTCTGTACGTATTCTATAGCAATTGTCTCTACTGCAATGTGTAGAAAGCTTTGTGTGTTGCACATGTTTCTTGCTCAAGGCAGTACTAGCGAGGAAATAGTGTGGTTTAAGTGTTCATTTGAGTTGAGAAGGGGCTATCTAGCCTAATCTCCTTTGTTTTGGCTGAATTGTTCTGTGACACCTGTAGATAAAGGAAGGTTGATTTTCAAACTTCTTAGCTCTAGCTGACAATCCCAGCAGCTTATATTTCTGTGTCTGGTTTGAACATGATCATCCAAGAGGCCACAAAGAGAAGCTGGTTATCAGTGCCCTGTGTGGTACCTGTTCTATAGGCACGATATTTACAGTAGGTGTTTCTGCCTTTAGACATTTTTCAGTGCACTTTGCTGGATGGTATTTATCACATGAACATTGAGCCAAAAGATTTTTCATTGTGTTTTTTGTAGTCAGAGCTTTCCCTAGGATGTCTCTCCTACAGCCTTTTCAGTGGAATCTACTGTGTAACAGGGTTGTTGGTGCTCACTGTGCTATCTTTTCCTATTACTGTGAACGAAGAGTGAGAGCACACCAGTATTAGAGTTGATTATTAAGGATGAGTAGTTACAGGCATAGCTTGAAGATGAAGATCTGTAATTGTCAGTATTTCGCAGACAAACTGCCAGAAAAGTGGATAAATCCTAAACCATTTTTGGTGAGTGCCATGTAAGTTAAGAGCCTGTTTCCAGGCTGTGTTGGAGCCAGAAAATCTAGTTATCAGAGCAAGCACAGTCTCTGTCACTTCTCTTTCCCAGCTGCTTCTCTTGGGATGCAAATGGCAATGCCGGATTTTCTTCCAAAGACCAAAATCCAAATAATAATCCTTCTTTCTGTGATTTCAGATCTCATAAGGACTCAGGAATGAAAGTCATTTATATCGGGTTATATGTCCTCACCCCCTAAAAGAAAGCACCAAAATTTTAAGCAAATCACTTGCCTGTCACCAGAAGAGATCACCAAAATTTCTGAGAGATGGCAAAAGCCCTTTAGCAGTTAGAAACAGCAATTGCTAAAAAAGATCTTCAAAACCTCCTTGACTTTGTACTTGAAAGGGCCTAACCGTAGGCCACCACTCTGGCTCACAGTCTGCCCATTTCCATTGTGCCTGGTCATTTTCACTGCAGATCAATGGAAATTAGTAGTAACAGAAATTACATATACAAAAGAACTATAGAGGTTTTAATCCCATCTGCACTTTCCTTCTCTGTCTGTGGGTCTCATGTAAAAGGTAACATGAAAATGTTATAAAAAAGGAAGAAAAGACAATGTTGTAAAACAGTTCCACCTGATACAGCTCTCTGTGGGGTGGAAATAGTATGTCAGCAAAAGAGAAGGGGTTTTGAATAGTTTGAATATTTTATCATCATAACCAATGGTTTAACCTTTGAGTCAAAAGATGAAGGTTCATTTTTTGTTTTGTTGTGTTTTTTTTGTCATCATATCCAATGACAGTTGTGGTCTATCTGTTCATTCTCTTTTGTACTTTGGAGCTGATTTGACAAGAATGCTTTTTACTTCTTAAATCTAAAGTTATTTATTGTAACCATCTGATGGGGCATGGGCAGTGTCAACACTTACCCTTGTGGTAGTGTGTTAAGTGCTGAGAAAGTACTGAAAAAGGGAGGAAAGCAGACAAATACAGAAAAGCCATTACTACCTTTTAACTTTTGAACCTTTTCTCTTGACATAGCACAATGCAATGTACTATAGCTCATTCCAACAGTTATGACTAAAAATTTACTTCTGGGCCCTTTTTATCTCTGGAAAGGTTCAGGTCCAGACTGTGGAGGTAGCTCTCCTTTCATTGTAGCCTAAGTTGAAGCTTGAAGAAAGATGTCCCATCTGAGTCTGGACTCAAACTTGGTCACTGGAACTCCTCTTTTTGTATGTGTCCTTGTTGTATCCTCCTTCAAAGTACAAACTCTTACTAAGTCATAGCATGTGTGTGGACCTTCCCCATCTGGATCAGCTGTAGAGCAGAAATGCTCGCATGTTTCACGGTTATTGTTGACTGGTGCTATGGACTTCCTTGACTCACCTGGCATCCTCTACATCTTTAACTTTGGAGTTTGATTTTCAAAGTGTATTTTGGATAAAGCAGAAAGAAGAGAAGGAATGTCCAGAGACACGGAAGCTATGTGTCATTTGCTGAGGTGCTTGTATGCCTGATTAATTATTGCCTAATTATAAACCCTCGGGGTCATACTTTTCACCAGTGAGAAGAAAATGTTACACAGACTGCCAAGAAATATCAGATTTTCCATCCCAGCTGTTTTCTGATTAAATGGCTGCACCATGAATTTAAGAGAGCTGTTCAGCTGCACTTGGGGATAGTTTGTCTTTTGTCTATCCCTCTAATGTCATGCCAAACAGAACCTCTATTTCTCTGCTCTCTCTCAACAGAAGATTTTTTTGGTGTCTAGCAGCAGTGGATAGGTACAGCTGAAATGCCACACTTGGTTTTCCGCTCTTTGCACCTCAGAATGTTGCTGTGCCCACTCCAGGGGAAGGGGACAGAAATACAGTAGCACTCACGCTAGGTAGCTAGGCAAAGCACAGTGAAATTCTTTTTTCTGTTTAAAGAGAAAACAAAACTGTCCGGAAAACTTTGGCAACTGTTTGGATGGCTAAACTACACTGTAGTTCTTCTACTCTTAATTTCACATGTCTTTTCAAAAGCAAAAAAACTCACTCCCTGGCATCATAGTTCACAAACATCCTAAAGTGTTTGGTTGCACTTGTTAAGTATATTTTGAAGCCACAAGTAAGGGACTAGCATGATTTCCATTAACTGCATGAAGTATAGACCCTGAGTTTGGTTTTTCTCTCTGGAGACCTGCTACATGCGATTAGGATGGTAGGGATGGGGTCAGTTTTGGTCCCAGTGCTCTTCTTGACACCTTATTCAAGAGTGAAAAGAAGATGCAGTTTGGAGAATAGGTGATTACTGGGCAGCTCCCCTGGGATGCTGGAAGTAGAGAAGGAATTCTAGGCAGTTGCCTGTCTTAATGCTGCTCTGAATCTGGCAGATGTTGAAATCAATGCTGGTATAAAACGGGCGAGCTGACTCACTCTGAGGCAGGCACCTGAGCTAAAGATGATAAAAGGGGAAAAGAGGAAATATTAACAATGCAGCACATTGAGATGTTAACCACTGAAACAGAGTGGGTGAATATGGCTATTTGTGAGCAACAAGCAAATTGTCTAGTACTTGTGTGAATCTTAGAACTTGGTTTGCGATTCTTGATTTGGCTGTGATGTGTTAGGGAGAACTGACAGAGCGTTTGAAGATGGAGAGAAGAAAATTATTACCCTGAAGAGATTTTTACGTATAGGAGAATAAGAAAGTTAGCCTTAGAAGAGTAGAGCTCAAAACCTCAGAATTTTCTTTATTCAATTTGAATAGCTAAGCTTCCATAAGAAACACATTTAAGGAAGACAGTGACTGATGGACAACTTGCAGATCCCTATCAAAGACAGAGAGGATGGTAGTAAGGCACTGATTCGTGCAAGTTAAATAGTTAAAAGATCCTTCATCTATTGCACAAAACAAAAAAAAAAGGAGCACATTAAACTGGGGATTTATCAACAGGAAAGTAATTTAATGTACATGCAGCATATTTTGCTGCTGTTTTGACATTGGTCTTCAGCAGAGTACTGACTCCGAATTTGAGAGATCTATCACCAAAATAAGGACTGACAAGTGTCTGGAGAAAGAATACAGATCAGAAATCTGAATATCGGTGACCTATGAGGACCTGCTGAAAGCACTGTGGGATGTCTAGTATAGAGAAGTGATGGCTGAGAGTAGGCAATACAGTTGGTGTGTTTAAGAGGAAGGCAGTGAACATACTGCTCTAAGCAAAGAAACAATAAAAACCAACAGGCAAGAAAATTCCAGATTTATAATTTTTCAAAACTTTCTAAAATGCTGACAGTTGTTCACTGGAATAGATTATTTCAGGAGAATCTCTGTCATTGTAATTGCAGAATACAGTTGGGATAAACTCCTGTTAAAAATCATGTAGATACAGTTGTTCTTGCTTGACATTTGAGTGTTAGCTCTGTTTTCTGTAGACTATATAAAATAAGCCTGTGCAGAAATGAAACATAAAATTTCCATTAAAAGGCAACATGAAGAAAGTTCTCATTTTTGTCCAGCTGTGCTTTATAGGCAACTTAATAGTCCAGACCACAGAGGTTCCCACAGAGAAAAATGATGTTCACTTTGTCTTGGGACAGGAAACAAAGACTATTATTAGATCTGTCCTGTATCCGCTAGGAAGTATTGGCCCATGTCACTAATCTATGTAATTTAAACTATGCAATAGGAGTGCATATCTTAAGGGTATCAAAAACAACAGAACATCTGAATTAGAAAGCAAAATAAAATTCTTTCTAGCAAATATCTATATTCTGTCTATAGCTAGAGGGGAATTGTGACCTTTGCAGACTTGCACAGGGTGTGATGAATACATGTGCTCTAAGTGGCACTTCCAACCACTGCAATTTCTTGTTTGGAGGATTTAAATGCAGAGCTGTGATTGACATCAGGTACCTCCACTGTCTAAGGGTCATCAGCAACCTGGATCTTCTGGGAGGAAAACTAAAATGCCACATCAACCAGCTCCATGGTTTATTTATTTATTTGTTTTAATTTTTTCCCTATTCCCTGGAACATGCCCTGGGACAAAGTGAGTTATTTGGGTTTAGCAGAAAGGAGGAGTTTTTAGATCCAAATTTTTTGCTGATATTTGGTAAAGAAAACACACCAATTCCCTGTCCTGTTCTATGTGCTGCCACATTTAGTCACTTTGCCAAGCACCTTCTTTCTTATCTTAAAGTCTGGTGAGCTCTTCAAGCAAAACTATTCTATCTGTACTTTAGAATGAGCCTTTACTCCTTTGTGTTTGCCTGGAAACTGTTAGGAGAGTTGTGTTTGCCATGGGAGGGGAAAACAGCTCCTGCTGCTCACTGCAAGCAATTAAATCATCCTCTTTCTGCCCTTTAGCAAGTATCAAAGTTTTCAGTGTTGGCTCTAGTATTTGCTCTGAAGTACCTGTCCATGCCCTACAGCATGTTCTGAATTTAGCCACTCTGTTTGTCAGTAGCTTTCACAGCAGCAACAGAGCTAATGGAATACACTTGGACTTACCAGCATAGGGGTCGTTATTCCTGGGCAGAGACCAAATACAGGTAATGAACTGCGTAATTTCAAAATTAATACAAAGGAGAATGAATCTCTAAAATGAGCACTGGCATAGCTAGTTGCTGTTGTTCTGTTTGACCAGACTGTTTACTACAGAGTGCAGCAAAAATGATTTTGTCACAACACCCTCAGGGTTTTTTGAATATTTAATGAAATATTTTCTTCTTGAAGAAGAACACTATTTTTGTGTTAGAGGATTTTAAATTGACCTGCTCTCCAGATGCATGAGCAATAGGCTCGTGGTTTCTTCCCCAAGAATTTAATACTGCAAGCACAGCTCACATGGAGCAAGTCCTTAGTCACAGAACAGTTTGTTTTGACAGTCCTAAATGATCCATACAAGTCACCCTTGCTGTACAAGAATTAAGTAATGTCTCCATGTCAACACTTTGTAGAGAGCATGCTGAAGTTAATTTGCACCCCAGGTCAGAGCCCAGATTCTTTCAAAAGAGTGACATTGAGCATAACTTTTTGGATTTCTGTAGACCTTGGCTGAGGTCTTGGCAGCAAAGTGTGTGTGAGTGTCCTACACAAGACCAGCGCAGCTAGCTGTTCACAGGCTTTGGTTTTTTACTTATGACTAGTCACAAAAATCGTCCCAGTTCATTTTGCTGCCATGCACATCAGCAGGTAAAGATTGATTAAACTGTCAATGGCAATTGCCATCACTTGTTTCTGATACCTTGTATTTTAAAAAAAAAAAGGCCTTACCTGAATATCATTCATTTCAGTGTGCTACAAATAACAATGGAGATCCACATCTATTCCCACACTTCCTTGCTTTTGCTGTCTAAACATGAAGCCAGAGACTTCACGTAACAAATTGAATGACAATTCTGTGCTGAGTGTAAAAATCAATGACAAACATCGCTGCCGTCACCTTCATTTTCCTGTAATTTACCTCTTTAGAATGATGCTTACAACTAGTATGCAACCAAGTCTTGCCTTCAAGAGAGAAAACAGTTGTGCAGAATCAGATCTTGCTTTTTGATGTGAATAATCCCTAATTGTCTGCACTCAACAAAGGACAATTCAGTTTGTGTGGAAACAGCGATTTCGAAGGGAGAGTTGTGTTAGCTATAAACAGTTCCTTCTCACTCAAGTGCTTCTAGATGGAGCCATGATGGACCAATATCTATAGAGCCAATTCTAGCTTCAGATTATTTCAAATTTATCTATGCAAAACATAAAAATCTGAATTATTACTGTTACTCACTGCAGACAGAAGCCTGAGTGGCAAAAAAATGTTCCACTCGTTGACCTAGCATGACCTTGTCTAAAATTGAACAGTTGGAGGAAAAAACTTCAGGTTTTTTTGTTTTTTTAAAAAAAATTACCTTCAGAATAAAAAGATGGTTGGAAGTAAAAAATAATTGGAAGAAGAGAAAGGGTGGTGGTGTTCTTGGATAAGTTTCTGTTCTGCTTAATTGCACTGTATAAGGCAGATGCATCAGTGGTCTCCCCCATGTTGCACTCCTTTGTTCAAGTTTCAGATTCTGGACACTCATCTTTCAGTTTCCTTTCACCAACTTAGTTCATTTTTTTCCCAAGTGTAACCTGGATTTCTTTGGGTAAAGGATAATAATGAATATCAAAGGACCAAGACATGCACTTGATGTTTGTTTTTCACCTGCTGTGTGTGCCAGTATGTGACCTCAGGACTCACAGTGCTGAAGATGGACTTGTAATGATGTCTCATGAAACAAGTTTGAAGCATTCTAATATAGTCATATCTGATATTTACCTTGTTCTGATTTATATAGTCCTATGAGTTGACAGCTCAGGGAAGGAGTAGGTGTAGCACTGTCTCCCTTAGTCCAGAGGACCTCAGTGGAATTTATAAATATTTTCAGGACTCCTGTCAATCATCCCTAAAACCAACCAGCTCTGATGTGTACCACATGACCACCACATTAACAAGTAGACCTGGCAAGGGACCCGTAAGGGACTATCTTATTACACCCTGCATAGAGTTGTTAATGCAAAAAGAAAAATAATTCATCGTAATTGTGATTTTGCCCACTTGTTCATCTCTTCACAGCAAACATTTTCCTTTATGCGCTGTGTATCACAATAGCAATAGCATCGCAGCTTTCTGAAGTCTTTGTAACTCAGGCCAGTGATTTACATGGAAACCTGCTGATGAGATGTGGGCCAAAATTTTTTCCTGTAACATTTTCATCAGTACTTTCCACATAAAGAATTCAATGCTGTAGAAGGATATATTGGTAACCCTGTTGCACCAATAGGGAACCCAAACTCATAACTGTATCTCTCTAGAACCAAAAGGGAAATTTGTATAGCCTGACAGGCTCATCTGACCAGGTCATAAAAATCTCTAGTAAAGGAAATGTTAGGTTATTTTCTTGGTATTTGATTTAAGTTTTTCACAGTCCACGTCACAGCAAGACTTTTCTAACATATGATCTAAATTGTTTCAAATACAGGTTAAGCTGGAAGTCCCTTATTGTACAGATAGTGGTCAGTCTGTTGGCTACTGCAAATTGTTTTCATCTGTGCCCTCTCTTCTTTCTTTCTGAAGCGATCCCCCTTGTTTATTTTTCTTCTTGGATCATCTTTTGAGTATTCTCTGACTTCTCTTTGAGATTTATCTGCCTTTGGGTAGAGTGACTACAATTGGACCTTGTCTCCCAGCCGAAGACTTACCAGTGAAAGCTGAGCAGAAAAATGACTTTCCATGTTACACTTACAGCACCGCCAAAGCCAGGCCCGCTCTAGGGTGCATTGTTTGCAATCATGGCTTTGGCTTAGGATGATTCTATGGTCACTAGCACCCTCCCAGCACACTTTGCAGTATATACATGCATACTTCCTCCTACAGGCACCATGGTGAACTTATCTTTGTTGAATCTCATGCATTGATTTTGGTTCATCTTTCCAACCTGTTGATGTCAAATCTGTATTCTACCCTCTGTAACATTTTCAACCTTGGTGCTGCCAGTTGCAGACACACAAAATGGGTTTCCCAAGGCCGTCAGGTTTAGCCTACTCCATGATAGAGAAGCTCATCAGGCCCTCTGTCCATTCAGAAAGTTTGGTGCTTTCCTTGCTCTGTACTTAAAATTTGTAGCAAGCATAAAAGTGTGCCACTGTGAGATGGACTTAGAGTTAAAAAATGAAGCCTTGGAGACCATGCTTAAAAAAAAGGGGCGTCCCTTTTGCCATCTGTGAGGTGGAGGGATTGACCCCAAAAAGATGCAGTGCAAATGCTACTTCTTGCACATGCAGGTGGGCTGTTGTGCTTTTCTTTTCTGAACATACTAGAGCTACAATGACTAGGGGAAAGGGCAGAATTTGTTATGAGAAGCAATCACAGAGACTCACTTTTTCCAAAAGGTACATTGTAGTTGCTTTCAGATTGTTACGCTGTGTGGTGATGAATAACACTTGGAAGCAGATGTCAAAGGCATCAGCGCTCAGTGGAAATAGTACATTTTTTCCATTTTATGTCTAGTTTAGACTATATTAAAGAGAAGGGAAAAACTTTAAAAGCTGAAAACATGTTGAAACAAGTTATGGTTGTAACAGAACTGACGACAGCCAGGAAATTCCAAGTTAGGGTCCTCACTCCGTCCTCTCTGGGCACTCAGACTAAGCACTCAATATCCAAGCCCTTGGGTTAGTATTGGTCACAGCAGCTTCACCCTTGTTATTTGCTATTGTGTGTGTGCCTGGTTGGTGCTGGCTGTTTTCCTCTTTTCTTTTGATCTTTCTTAAAAATTTATAAAGTCCATGTTCTGCATCATGTGCCTTCATACCAGCTCAATGCTGTTAGGTAACTATGAACTTTATAAACACTAATCTAAAATAGTCTGCATCCCAGAAAGGTCATAGAAGGTTTGTTCTAGAGACAAGAATGAATACAAATATGAACTTCCATCACTGTTTATTAAATCATGTGATGTTCACATAAACACTGCAATATTTTCTTTGCATGTGTTAGTAATAAAAACATTCTGTATTACTAAAATCTGAATATTTAAATCATGTAATGTTATTTTTTTCTTGAAGGTAAAATCAAATTATATTTGCTCAAATGTTAACAACAAAACCTGATCTGACTGGGTTTGCTTTGATCCTCCCATGACTGGCACAGAGTAGTTCCATGTAGACACGATGAGGCACAAACCAGATTACATATTGATAAATGCAGTATAACCATGCCAACCTTGATGCCTGTGCTCTGCTTTCTTCTCTAATGTGGCTGGGTTGTGCATTTCTCCCATTTGTTAGTTTTGGGAAGGTGATATGATCTGGAGATTTATAGATAATAAAGATTATAGTCAAAAGTGGGTTACTGTGGTCATGTAGAGCAGTTATGGATCACAGGGATTAATCCCTGTTGAACTAGAAGAATCCTGATCTTAACAGTTTCCACTGATTCATCACAGTCTCTTCTCTTATTCCAACAGTTGGTAGCTAGAGTGTCTAAATTTGCTCCTGAACACCTACTCTGTATTTGTGCACCTTCTACTGCGCCTTCTGGACTGGAAAGCATTCTTGTCTCTAGACAATCTTCTCAGATTTCTTCTTTTAGGTACTTACAAAGTTAGCATGGAATCCTCTCCTTAATAAGTTACACCAATGTTGCTCCTAAACACCTTTACCCAGAACATATTTAGTTAGCAATGCTGAACAAAACTTAGTCAGAATTTGTTGAAACCAAATCTTGCAGTGGTAGCTGCACCAGTACTGTACCAAAAGATGATGTAACCACACTTCCCATATTAGATATTCCATGTTTGGGAGTTCTTGATTACCTGCTTATCCAGTGTGATCTCTGAAAAGGATCGGAGTTGCTGTTGAGCATGTGAAAGCCCCTGCAATAAGGGTGTAGGCGAAACGTATGACACTGGACTTGGCTATATGAGGCTGTGCTGCTGGACAGCTTCCCACGTGATGCAGATCACTATCAGTGACCAATCTCATCCTACTTTCTTCTCCCAGAATGTTTTTTACAGTCATTCTTGTTCAATGTTTATTTTATGCTTCTTTCCAGTTGACAATAGAGTATTTTAATGTAGTTTCAAGGTCACTTTGTGGTTGTCAGTAGACAAGGATATTTCTGACTCCCTGTTTGAATGCAGACAACTGGCATTTAGCTAATTTTAAATACTCTTACTATCTGCTATGGTGATTTTGTGTCTTTCTGGCTTCTCAGTGAGCAGCTCTTGCAGAAGTTCAGCCAAAATGGTTTTCTTTAAACCTGTATTGATTTGCATTAAGTGTAAATGCCCTTGGAGTTGCATGGGTTGAATCACTTGCTGTTCTCCCTATACTTTCCTGTCTGGGAAGCAAGGCTGACCAGGCTGTCTTTGGCCAGACTGTCCAACCTACCCTTTTAAGAAAACTGGCACTCCACCAGCTGTCTTTTAGTCCTCTGGAAATTCCACCGTCTTTCAAGAATTCCAAGTATTCCAAGACTTATGATGTCGTGCAATCTTGAATCCAAACTCCCCACCACATTTCCCTTCACAAAAATAACTATGAACTTTCTAAATTCAATTTATTTCTTTAAAGCATTTCCAATGGTATAATGTTTTGTAGAATGGCTTTTATTGCAAAACCTAAATTTGAAGCTGAAAAACTAGTTGGCTTTATCTTTAAAAACATGTTTTTTAAAAGATTCTCATTGTTCTACCCAGGCCATTCCAGTCTGTGGTATAAATAATTGTTCTAGTGTCTATTATGCTTAAACATATTGTGTGAAGAAAGTGAAATTCCAGCTGAACATGTGTAGATAATTAATTTAGGGGCAAGTTGTATCTCAAGTATATAGGGTTTGAATTTTCTGTTTTAAAGTAGCATAATTGTTTATCTAAACACAAAGCACTAATGTATACTTGTTGAAGGAATATGATCTAAAACACACTGCAGAACAGGTTAGTTTTTAAAAACAGAGAAGCTGGACACCCATAAGGAGTTTAAGTAAGGGAAAGCTACGAGTCATCAACCCTAAAGAGCCTAAAGAAAAAGGAAAGCCTTAAAGGACAAGTGTCAGAAGAGCCCTGGGATGACTTGGAGCTATTTGCTAGACTGAGAGCAATTTTATGGCTGTCCTGAGATTTGAAAGTTATGAGGAGGTCACAGATAGCATGGAAAGAACAGTGTCACCAGGTAAGGACATCCTAGTGTTGCAGTCTGTGGTCCCAGTCATAGGAAAAAGATGATCATAGCTCCAGTGTTTTTTGAAGGCATGTCCTAAAGTTCAAAAGCCTCTTGTCTGGAGCTGGTCCTCTTCCACTGCCCTCTTGACGTGAATGGAAAATGTTTTAGCACTTAAGTAGTTCCTTGGAAGGTCTTTCAGAAACAGTAGCTGCTAACAGGATGGGGACAGTCATTTTCCTGAGCAAGCTGAAGGATCCATACAATTATATTCTCCTATGCTTGATAAAACTATTTGTTCTCAAAACCCCCTCTATTTTAACAAAGTAGCAGAGGCCAGATGCTTATTCTCAACAACACTGGTTCATGCTATAAGCTTTTAGTTGTTCTCCAAGGCTTGATGCCTTTGGTAGTTTGGTTTTTCTAAAGTGCCGAAAGAAATCGTCACACATTAAACTAAAGTCAGTTACTGTCTATTTAAAACTGAAACTGCCTCAGTGGTGTATATATGTGGCTTACAAGCTTAAAGCATCTTAAAACCAGTAACCTATTAAATACAGAACACTTTTGTAGCATGAGAACAACTTTCTCTGTTTTACAGCTGAGGGAAACTGATTGATAAAATACATCTGTGGCTGAGCTGGTGGGAAAACTCTGGAGTGTAACACATCAGGGCACCTTCAAGCACCCCATTCTTTCCCTTGGCTCATATGGCTTCTATAATTTACAGCATTTCACTTTTTTATCAGTGGCTTTAATATTAAAAGACATTAACCTTGGTGAACTTCTGTTTAGCAAATGTGCTTTCTGCCTTCAATCTCTGTGACCCAGAGCTCACAATATTACTGCCAAGTTATCAACCTCCATGAAAATGGGCAAAACAACCAACAACATGCAAAACAACAGCCAAGGTCAGTCTTGCTTACCCCAGTTTTCTTCTCAGGGAACATAGGGACTGATGTGACCTTAATGGAATATTTGGAAATGCTGCCTTGTAGCTAATCTCCAATATCCCTGCCAGATCATGCTACTGGCTATGTGTGGTATTTGTGGGTGAGAATAAGGTTTTGATGCTATCTTTTATTAAACTGAAAAAAATTAGCTTGAGTCTAATGCAAGCCACTTCCCACACGCTTATCTGAGTGGTCGGTGAAAAGGATATTTGGGGTGGCTGATGGGGATGATGAGAATGAATGTTTTGGTTTGTTCATCCAAGCTATATGGCAGTCACCTGGCTTTAAGTTTGCTACCAGTTGTGAATTCGTCCCTGATTCAGGAGGTAACAAAACATTAGTTGGCACTGGTGTAGTGCTCATGGTATGTTTTTCAGTTTAGGGATTCTATTCCTATTCTTTTCCATACAAGTTTCAGACAAACTTCTAGGACTCATTAAACTATAAATGATAAAATAACCTAGATGAAAATGTATGATCTGGTCTCATATCTGGATTAGGTTTTGGGCTTTGTTAGAAATCTGCGAATTAACACCTGTGTATTTGTGGGTTTGCAGTGATCTCACTTTGAAATCTTGACTGCTACAGCCAGGGCAGCAGGCTGGAGCCCTGTGGCATGTTCTTCAGGGTCACTTCCACCCCTTCCCTAGCCCTCCACACCTCACACTGTGTGAGAGCAGAACTGCATCATTAAACATCAGGAAAATTTGTTACTTATGAGACTAGCATAGGAGTTGTGATGATTTCAGCTGTGCTCCTGTATGTTTGGGTTTTCAGTTTTGATTGTAAATCTTTATTCTGCCAATATGCTGCTCACACAGTGTGATATCAAGTATTCTTGCTTCTTAAAAAGTCTTTGTAGCTGGAGTATGAATTTACTGTCTTTTGAAATAGAGTTGCACTTAAAATATGATGCTTTCAGCATTGCCAACCTATGAAAGCTCACAGAGTAAGATAATAATTAGTGCACTGAATTTACAAGTCTTTGTTGTCATTATCTGTAGACGGTTCCCAAAATGACTTTACTCCCTAGTAGAACAATAACTCTTCTCATGTACTTCTGTGAACATCTGCAGTCCCACAGGAAAATATTCTGCACAATTAGTGATGCATTTTTCCAGGAAATATGTGCAAATTGTGTCAGTCAATCAATAAACAAACCTCTCTCTTGTTTTTATCTTTGGTTCTTGTAAATGCTACAGTCAAATCACTGCCTCTATTGGAAACTTCTTTTACAAGTGCTGTAAGAGTTTGGGAAATCTGTCAAACATCCCGAGCAGCTGCTGAGCAGAGCCCTCCGATCCCTGTGTGCTTTGGCATCGGACGGATGCACAGGAGCAACGAGTGAGTGGAGGAACTGGACTTTGAAGTCTGCTTGGTGATGTTATATTATTCTTGGCTCTTCGTGCTTTGGAAAATACACTGCATCAAGTTCTCATCATTGCTGTAGCACACGGTTTTTCTTGAGGCTGTGGAAGGGTGGTTTTAGCATTACATTCGCCTATGAAACACCTCAGTCATTTCACTGCTGAGGTTATGTTATTTTATTAAATTCCCATTAGGTTTTCTCTTTTTATGATTGGAGCAGTTCCCCAGTTTGTTTCTTGGGGTGTTTGATGCTTTCACAACGCTGATGAGTCCCCTCATCTGCATCTGCAATAGGGTTTTGGAATGACTAAATCATGGCTGAATTATTGGTTTTGTAATTGGATTCACCTGTAACCCACACTTGAAAATATAATTATTTCACCTTCTATTGCATCTTCCACCCAAAGCTCTTTGCAACCTGTAGCATACTGAAGTTCAAAGAAAGAACCCACAGTTCGGGGGTGCTTAGGAATTGGAACACAGGATGTTTTCATGGGTTTATCTGATACTGGTGCCATCTGAGAGATGGATGGGAGTTGATGAAGTTTGAGTGAGGAAGGTGCTGTGCTACAGTAACACTTCTCTGTGAGGTAACAGCAACGTGTGTTTTGAAACTGTCTGAAAGGCACTGCCACTCTGGGAATGGCAAAGTGACAACAACTGGGCTAAGCTGTTATCTCTAATGCACGCCAGCATTTCCCCTTGAGTCAAGAGAAAAGAGGGAAGATCAGTAACTAGGGGCAGGAGAGAGGGGAAGACAAGATGATTTAAGCTACAGGAAAACGTTTTTTTCAAGGCAGACTTGAAACCCCATATGGCTGCTCAGGAGAGTCTTCATCTCCCTCCAGCTGCATCCCGAAGAGTCATCCTCCTCTGGTACAAATAGTATAGTTTGCACTCTTAACTAGAAAAGCATGTTGAGTCCAAAGTGCCAAACTCTACTTGCCAAAGATTGCTACAGACCTAGAGCTTTTTTCTTCTGCTGTTTCAAATTTTTTGTTTGCTACTCTCAGGCTTGGTAATGTTTTCCTACATGCACACTGGCATTCACATGTGGAGAAATGCCTGTCTTTGTTATTGTTGTTATTATTGTTATTCCTGTTGTTATTTCAGTGAATGGCTCACAGTTAATTTTTTATGCTTTAAATTGCAGCACAACATTTCTAAGCCCATAGCATTATCTTCCCTTATGACTTGAGCAAAATATTTTCTTCAGGGCCTTCTTTATTCCTCTGTGTCTGAAAACAAATACTAGTATGGCTCAAATCCCAAACCAAGCTTTAGATAAACATTTTATCATCATCTCAAACTTGATTCTACTCTAAGATAAGTAGAAATAGTAAGGGACAAATGAATTCTCACAGACTTGTAAATCCATGGCAAGACTTTGGTGTAGTGCAATGCAAGGCTTCATTCAAAATTTGTAGCAAACCCAGAAGAGCTTTTGCAAAGATTCAAACTTTTTAAAAGGCTCTACAATCTGACTGCTTAAGCATGTAAACTATTCTTGCAAATGAGCCTTGTTTTATGTAAGCAAAGGATGTCAAAGCAGGCTTTAAAATACTATTCTTTCATGTTTTACATGTTTTTGTCTTGGCACACACATTGAAGTGATGTGAAGGGTTGGTTTTTATCTGGAATACTTTAAATATCAATAAATGTTATTCTTGATAATATACACTAAGACTGTAAAAGAGCTCACTGGTTCTCAGTGTGGGCATTAATCATCATCAGAGTGGAGGTTCACTACCTGCTGATTTGACTTGTGATCTTCCAGCTGAAGGAGACTGGTTGGAGCACTCACTATACTTCTTCTCTATACCTTATGGAAGCTTGCTCAGATGAGGTTAAACAGCTAGTACTGGTAGGGATATATGTAGCCAGTAGGTGTGGAGAAAGGGAAGGGAAATAGGAAAAATAGCATGAATGGATATGTTACCAAAATTAAAAGCTTCTCCTTGAGTTTCTAAGGAACTTCTGTGGTTCACTGAAGTCCCATTTATTATTTTCTTTTCCTGGAGGAGGACATAGAAGCACTGGAGAGGGGTTCTTAGGCCTTTAGGAATAAGGGAATTAAAGAAAAAAGGAAGAAAAAAAGGAATAGACTGAGGCCAGAGAGATGCCAATGGCTGCAGATTGGTCTGAGCCTCACAGTGCTGCCACCAACAATCTGGCAGGTGGGGAAGAACACAGCTGAGAACACAAAGAGACAGTGGCTCGTGGGGGATGGATAGATGGATGAAACCAAGTTCTCACATTTCCTCTGTCTGGGGCTGTCTCTAAACCCCCACAGGAACAGCCAGTTGCTAAATGTAAGTTCTAATAGTAAGGCACTTGCATTTGTTTTTAAATGAAACAGCAAAAAAACTTTGTCTTTCTACCAGTGTAACTGGGTGTTTTGCTGTTGTGGGTGGCTGGTTGTGATGCACATGTGAGGTTATATTGATGCATTTCATAGACCCACTGCATGTAGTTTTAGAAGAAAGAGTCAGAATAGCTACTAGCTGCCAGGCATAGGAGAGTATGAGTGAATGTCAGAGGGGCAATGCATCTAGCAGGAGTTAAAAATTGAAAATATTTCATTTGCAATGACACTCGTGAAATCACCTGCGCTTTAAGGCAGGAACAAGGAGTGAGAAGAAAGCAGATTGATATTGGGTTGCTTTTATTTGACTGAGGCCAACTAGCAGTCATCAGTGTTAAACAAATCCTCTGAACTGGCTACAGGCTGCAACAGTTCTTCCATCATTGCTTTTCTATCTTCCTCTTGCCAGAGATAAGTTTTTCTGGCAAAAGGGGGCTGTTGTCAAACCTCAACCTGCCATTTCAAGTGTCACACATGCTGACTGTTTCACTAGGCAATGCCATTCCATGGGAGAGGTACCGAATGCTTTCCCACGTACTTGGGCCATTAGTGGACGGTGGGGAGCATTTTGGGCACTAATTTCATATACTTGTATGCTGTCTTCAGTTACATGTGGCTGGATTTATTCCCTCTTTTCTCAGTCACCAGAGTTCTGGGGTATCGGGTACTGAGATTCAACAGAAAGGAAAAAAACTCCACACAGAAACTGTTATCAAAAGCAGCTTATTGCCATGTTTGTAAAATGGTTTAATCACCCTCTGTTTTGTTAGTTGAATGACATACAGTCTATTATCAGGAGTTTCAATGTGTGGCAGATATGAAGTCACAAAGCACAAAATAATGCATGTTTCTTCTTTACTTTCTGCTTGTTCTTGTAACAATTCCCTTCTGTCACTGCCTGTTTTCCTTCTTGACACAAAAGTCACTCTGTTGGCCTGCAGTAGGTGCTGAGGCATGAGCAGAGGGCACATTAATGTCTTAGCAGAAAATCTGTGAACCAGCACTCAAACTAAGAAAACTGGTTTTTGAGTGTGTCACAAGCATTGAAAGAACTGCTTGCACCCTGCAGCATCTGCTCTTGTCCCCTCCTGTGCTAATGTTTCACTGGTTCACATCAGCAGGTTGTGACCCAATGTCCCCAGAGTGCTTGTGGTGCAAGTCAACTGCTAGTCCATTCCTTTGAGCTTCACACCAGTTTCTCATCATGTTCTCCTCACTGTCCCTGGGGCTGTGACTCATGCAGCCAGCTCACTTCTGTTAATCTTGCTTGGTGTATGTTAAAGATAGCCTCATTCTGTCCTGCATCCATCAGGCAGAGAACCTGCATACTCTTAGGTTCTCTTAGAGACTAGAGCATAATGCCCCTGGGAAATGTGGCATCTTGTTAGAGTCTGTGGTCATTTCTGAAGGATCTTTTCTGCTGATGAATACACTAAATAGCCCAGAAACTCAGTAGATGAGTTTGCTGCTTAAGGCAGTGAGACATTTAATTGCCCGTGCAGTAGCACCTCTCTGAGCATGTGTGTCTGACAGCCAAAGCCCCAGAAACTTGATGCTCCATGTGAAGAACACAATGTTCACCTGGTGTTTGTTGCCAAGACTTGAAGGATGATTTTTGAGACCAGGGCAGCCTATAAACTCACACATTAGGCTGAGTCACTATTCTGGCAGGATAAGTCCAATTTCTCTTTATATAAACTTATCTCCAGAATACTTTATCATCCTGCAACTGTTCTAACACAACAGCCTCTGAATGACTGAATGTTGCAGAAGCAATTATTTACATCAGGTAGAGGAAACAGCTCTGTGGTAGGTCTTTCAAAGAAATGAAGCAAACCCAGGTATTTTATTTTTGTGCTTTATCTTAATACTCAACTCCCCTTTGGATCATTAAGATCTTTCAGTTTTCCATGCCAATTTATCTTATCCTTCCCAAGAGCATTGGGTCAGTTCATGTAGTTTTTCCTCAAGGCTCCATCTCTTACACAAACACACGTGGCCTGGCACTACTCAGAAATGGCCACTGGTAAACAAGAATGATAATTTGCTGGTAATTATACATTACAAGGAGGAAGGGGAGGCATTTAAAAGAAGCTGCAGACTTTGCAAGGCAACAATTTGTAGCTGGATTATGCTGGAATAAACCCAGGTCCCAGAAGTGAAAAGACAGTGTTTCTAAGCCTAAAGCAACACTTCTCTGCCAGTTAGCTTGAAGTGTGCACTGCCCAGTTGAAGTTCCAGGCACTCTGGAAATATTTAATGCTCAAATGCTAAGAGGACAGAAGCTTAACCCTTACATTCTGCAGGCCTGATTTTTTTTTTTACATATGTATGTGTGTCCAGAAGGGTGTTTAAGAATTTTGTAACCTAAACATAACAAAATTTTTTTTCTGCACTATCTCATGAGCATCACTTGCTTAAAAAAGCTACTTTTAACAGTTAAAACAAGTCAGCTGAAATTCTTGGATTTCACTGAAAGGGCACCCAGTCTCTATCCGTCAAAGTCTTGGTCAGCAGCAGTTTTGCCAGAGATTTTGTTCTGAAGAGTGATGGATGGGCAAATATTGGTAACACTGTTTATTGCATATGTTTCTAACTCAAAGAGCATGTTGGCTGCAACACTTATCTTGAAAGATGTCGGAGAACGGCCATATGCCGACAAGTATATTGTCAGTTTGGAGGTGTGAATGTTTTGCAGAACTTTTCTCTCCTGGAGTGTTTGTATTTCCAGACCTGAGGGGATTGTCAGAGGTCAGAGTTTCAAAGAAATTAATCCCTGTTTTTGCCTATCAAAGAGTCTTTATGTGAAAAAGCACAGACAGTTTGTAGTGCGTGGTTTGTGTGCTTGGGTAGTTATCCCTTTTCCCCCTTTTCTGTCTACGAATGTAAAGAGCAGATGCAAATTTGAGGTTTTACAGAAAAGTGCTCACAAAAAAAAATTGTGCTCCCAAAACCTGGGCAAACTTTAGAGAAGACTGGAAAATTATTGACTTCACAAGTATAACTCACAACTCTTAGGTAAATATACACAGCAAAAGTATACTTAAAAATTATTTTTCTCCACAGAGCCCTGTGTAGGACTCTCTTGGAGGAGCTGATACCATCAGGGATTCTGGCAGGAAAATACTCTGTTCCAGGACAGTCTTTAGCAGAGACTTGGGAAACTTGGTGCTTCAGCAGTGAACTGCAGGACCAGGGCACATGCAGGGTGTAAAGGGGAAGATGGTGTGGAAGGCGTCAGGAACTTTTTTAGGTGGCTCTGATGCTACAGAAAAGATTTGTGGAACTGCATTTTTGGCAGAATTTTTATATAATAATCATATATCTAAAAGGAGTATTCAGGGTCTTTTTAAGTATTCATTTTCCAAGAAAATATATGCAACAGAAGAAATCATTTCAGGTTTAACATATTTTGGGTTGTTTTTCCATTGTTGCAATTAAATTTTCTGAAGTTTTCCTTTAAAAATGCCAAGCTGATTAGTCTAGCTAGCTGTTTTCTCAGTCTAGCAGTCTCTTCCAGGGTTAAAGCAAAAAGAAACAGTTGCTAGATCTTTTAATTTCTGGGACTTGCTGAACATGATGCCTGTTAACCCCTGAGGACTGCTGAAACATTTGTGCTCTGCAGGCCTGTAGCCAAGCTTAGCATGCCACAGATGAAGTAATGCCATACCTGTCCATCTGTTTGGCCTATTGCTTTACAATATTTGGAATAAAAATTGAATTTCATCTCATTTTCTGTGACATTGTTTAGAAATAGACCACTCTGACGTGTCAGAATGAAATGCAAATCACCCCTTTAGCAAACCAAAGTGTGATTTCTGACTGATATTTTGCAAGCCCTGACTGTTATGATTGCTACCCGGTTGTATATCCTCCCCTTCCTCCAGCAGAAAATGTAATGGAAAACGTAACCCTGACAATTACATACAGATGGCACCATCCCATGATTTCAGCTCTGTGTGGTGGCTTATGTTTCTATGCTACAACTGGTGTAAATTAAATTGTAGTCATCCCCTGCACGTGTATTATATTGTATCTTCACTAGCAATGAGAGCAGGAACTGCACATCTGCTGGGTGAGAGGACGTGTTGGCAATATTCTGTTTATTTGGCCATGACACGTTGCTAGTGCCAATGAGAACCCAGGGATCCAGTTGGATTTGCTGGAAACTGTATTGAATGTCTTGGATCACCCCAGCCATGATTTATCGTCTCTGTGTGGTGACAGAGCAGGCTGGGGTGTAGTTTTTTTCTTCATCTTCTCTCATGCTGGAAACAGCAGCGTTTTCCAGTTGGAGTTATGGGATCTATTATGGGGTTGTTATGTTCAGGGGGAGAAAGATTAGGGCTGTCAAAGTGGAGGAGAGAGGGAAGGGAAGACAAGAGTGTCTGCACTTTGCCTACCCATGAAAATAAGTTTTCTCTTTTTCTCTGTCTCACAAATGCTTAATATTTCTTTTAAGAAGAGACAGAATTGAGAAGGCCTCCTGCTTCATTCAGCCACTCTTCCTTCAGTGCCACAATTAATGAAAATGAACATAATTCAGTAAATAGTTCCCTTCTTTTTTAGTCCCTAAGCGCTGTCAACACTCAGGGGCGGCAGGGCTGAGGACAAGTCTGTTGGGAGGTGCAGACACCAGCTCTTCTTTCCATGCTTTGAACTGATGAGACACAAGCCCTTCTCAGCCCCAACAGCACAGCACCGTGCCAGCCTGGCTACTGGGGTTTGGGACTAAGTGGGCTCTGGTACAGCCAGTCCAGAGAGGCCAGAGCTCCCATTTGTCTGTGCCTGTCTGTGCAGATGTCCTCTAACATTAGGGGTGTCCGAGCACGGTGCAGCCGTGTTGTCTCTCAACTGCACTCAGGAAGCAGCTCAGTTCCATTGCCAGTGCAGCTCTGCTGTCATTTGTCACTCTTCAAATCTGGTATGATTCTACAGCTTCAGTAGACTTGCTCTTAATTTAAGCTGAGGTAAGTAAGAACATTTTCTAGAAGCAAGATGAAATGATCTGGGGACTTGTCAGAAGAGTCAAAACATCAGCAGTAGAACTTACCTGCTTTATCCATCGGCGTTCCCAGGGCTCTTGCTATAGAGATTCAGCTAATTAAAATTCCTTTTACCTACATTTTCCTTTACAGCTTCAGGTGGTTATAAGAACCTTTATTTCATGTCCCAAACTATTATAATGTGTAAACCAGATGCTCTGCTCCACTCCAAAGTGGCAACATTTCAACAGTAGATCAAATGATCCTCCTGCACAGTATCTGTTACTGGCTTGTGACTTCTAAAGATTGTGGGAAGAATTTTAATCAAATATCTAAAAATAACTTGAAATTTTAAGATTATAAATCTTTATGCAGTATAAAGTGCTGGGTTTATTTGATTTTACCTTCTTTCTATTCTGTGTGTATATGTGTGTTTACATGTGCATTTCTATCAGTAGATTAAATTAGGAGCTCGTTCTAAAGACCTGTCTGGCTGATTCATGCATGGAAAACAGACAATACTAAACATGTAAGTTGTTAGTTACTGTAAGATTATGAGCCCAGTCTTATTCCCAGCGAGGTCGGTTTAAAGCAAGGCCTACATCCTTAATGTTTTCTACAGCAAAGCCTGAGACAGTAACCTTAGGAGGATGAAATGTGAAACCCCCATGGCAATTTAAGTAGGGCTACAGTTGAAAAGCAGCAAGAACAGGTTCCCTTTGTACTTGTCTGAGCTACACTTGGCATCCCTTGGGGCAAATTGGGAGAATTTCAGCCTTCAGTGTCTACACAATCCCTCATTTTTCAGGAGGGAGGCTCGTTACAGAGGAATGCTCTCTGTTCCTTGGGAGCCTGGAGTGGAAGTAGATCACTGATTAAAGCAGAGGCTTTTGATTAAATTATGAGGCTACCTTCAGTGATTAAACACACCAAAAAAAAAAGGTATTTTGGGGGCTGCTTTCTGCAGAAGCTTGAGCTAAAGTAGGCAGCTATTAAAGCCTGTGAAGAAGAAGACAGGTCAGTAGTGGGTTTGGAGGTTGGGAAGGTGCATAGCTTGGAAGGGGAAATTACAATTTCAGGATTATGCCAGTATTCATCTGTAACTGGATCTCTGTTTATTTTTGTTTCTTGAGATGCTGTCACAGGCACGTATTGTATTTACCTTACTGACTCCAGACACACAATGCTGTGTCACTCATCACAGATGAAAGGATTCAGTGTCCTCAGATAATTACGGAAATTTTGTTAGCTATGATGAAACAATGATAAAAGGTATCAGGGCTTTGATTTCATCTTTTGGAAGGGAGCCTATTTTTTAGTCCACATTTTCCTTCCTTTGGAGCAATTTTTAAAGGACTGGTAATTTCGTAAGAGTCAAAGTACCCATTTCTATGAAGCTTTACCTACATTCCCAAGGCATTGAGTTCTATAATCATCATAATTAGCATTACACACAGACCCACTGTTGCAGAATGGTTCATTAGTGGGACAGTACTGAAATCTTGTATTCCATAATCTCAGGTCACAGAGTCACAGTCTGTTTGTTCATTCAGGACAGGAACACACTGGTTTATGTGTGACTCTGCTCTGGTTTGCGTGTGCAATCCCAGGTCTGTGGAACTCTTATAAAATCATGGAAAAAGGCTGTTCTGTTAACATTTGTTTCTATGTATTTCGCTGAGTTGCTATGCTTGCATTTTTTAGTGTTTACATGCTGCAGGGATGTAAAAAGCATAATGTTATGGGGGAAAGGGCAGGGCTTGCTTCAAATTATCATCGCAAGAAAGAAAAAAATGCAGAGAAATGTCAGGAGATCTTGATGAACATGTTTCTGCGGGAACTGGAAGAGAGACCAAGCCACAAAATTAAGAACTAGATCCAGATTCCATATCCTTCAGCCTCACCCCTAAGGGGATGAAAAATTCAGAGCTGAAATACTACAAGTTTGGAGTAAGTTTCTTTATTTCAACCTATCTCTCTATAGTTTGGTTATACTGATAACCTCTTAATAAATGTTAATAGAGCGATACCTCTATGTCATTGTCATACATTAGCATTTGCAACCAGAATGTGCATAAATGCAATTTCTTCTTATTTGTCTCCATTATTTGAGTGCATTGTTTGAAACAGGCAGTTCTGCTGAGTATTACTGAACTGCCTACGGAAATGTTGTGAGATGTTTCCTGCTTTTAAATTCAGTCTATGAAAATCGTTGAACTTGCTTACACCAATAAAATATAAATTACTGGTTGCAAGAGATGGGCAAACATGTCAACTTTTGGACTGAAACTTAGAAGTCTTTTTAGTTTGAAAAACTAATTTGATTCCAAACCAACGCAACCACAAGATAACACCAGAAGCTGCATTAACTAATCCAACCCTTTCTCCTCACTACTTGGATAAGTTAATATTTATGCCAGAAACTTGTGATATTGCTTTTGATTTCTAAGTATCATGCTGACATTAGCTGAGAGCTAGTTGTAACAAGTCTTTGGGTTCTTGCAGTATTTCCCCTTCCTGCAAATCAGCATTTAAGATAAAGCAAAACCAAATCTTCCTAGGAATTCTAAGATTCACATTAGCGTTGTTACAATAACCAAATGAAAGTGCGGTTTGCTGACATGTCCTGCGTGTCTTGAGTTGGCAAGAAGTGTATGCACTAGACAAGATGATGTGTAGATGCCAGAGTTATTCGTTCATGATGCAATTCCAGTTATCTGTTGGGATTCATGTAGTGTGGTTAAAGCACTGAGAGACTGACACATTTTTGTCCTTCAGTATTATTGCAAGGAAAATGGTTTGCCACTTGAGTGTTTGATATTCTGCTGGCTCACCCCATCTGAGGCTTTCAGGAGTTTTGTAATTTAATTTATGATGTAAAACTGCAAATTATCTTCACATTCAGAATGTTCTGCTTCCTGTTTTCCCTATTTCATCTAAGTTCCCCTGATAAAATAGAAGTGAAACTATATAACGATGGGAAGGAGGAACCACATTTGTTACTAAGGGCAGCCAAGATATAAAAGGTGAGATAAAAAGACTCATGCAGAAGAATGTATCACATTAACCTGAACCTGTTTCTCTGCCTTGTATCTCTTATTCCTCCTCCTTTATCACATTGGTACCTGCTTGTCTCTCTTTATCTTTTTTAAGTCAGGAGTACTATATCATTGGTCTGCTGCCAGGTCAGCTGTGACAAAAGACAGCTTTTTTTTCTCTAAAAAGAAAACAACTGTGGAACAAGCAAAATTCAATATTTTAGGGGAAAAAAGATACTATAAATAATATTTTGATCAGAATTATATGGTGGTGGCTACACTGGTTCAGCTGTTTCAGCCATATCTGATCATTACAATTTGCCATACCTAGGCAGTGTAAGTGCCTTTCAATAACAATCAGCTATTTCCAAGCAAGATAAATCCTAGTTCAGTGCCTTGACATAGGTCAATTAGCTTATTGGCTCGGACTAGGAATATTATAAGCTTTAAGAAAAAGACCCATACCTTACAATGTGTTTTCTCTGTTTCATTTTTGCAATGGACCAAAGAATCAGCTAGCAGATAAGGGTGATATTTTGGTAAATTTAACCTGAATTTAGTTATGCAGAACTGACTTTCCTTGAGATCTGTCAGTCTCAAAAGCAGGAATACAAAACTATCATTGCACCAGAACAGCAGCAGCCAAATTCTGAAATGTGTGAGGATGATAATTACCTTCAACTTCTCTTTATGGATTGCCTGTCTTTTGTCAGGACTCCCATGAATGTACAGAAACTTTGTCCTAGTATTGAAATATAACCAGGATTTGTAAAGGGCTTTTTGGGTTTTAGGGATGTCTCTTTGGGGCTTGTATTCTATTCTAGCAGCAGCCTGGGAAGGAGCTGTGGGAGGCAGCAAGGGATAAGGGCTGATGCACTGATCTGGGTGTAGGCAGGAGGCAGCTGCAGGAGGAAGAACATGCAGGAGAGGGTCAGAGGAGCTGGGCTTGCCTCTCTCAGCCGCAGCCAAGAGAGAAGAGTGAGATCCAGTTGGTGGGGCACAGGAAGGGAACCAGCTAAAGGTGTTCAGAGACTTAAATCATCACAGCTGCCTTTTTCCACCCCTTTTTGTTTTGCCTCTTCTGAATTCCGACACCTACACAATACTCTGTCTTTTAAAAACAATGTTGGAGTTCCCGACATTGAACTCTGCAAACAAGTGTGTTCTCAATTAAGTGAAGAACTTCTCCTTCCCCCCCTCACTCAGTCTGAGTGCTTGGCTCCAATGAGCTGGCCTCCAGAGGAGTCACACCAGCACATTTTTCAGAAGGTTTCCCCCTCCCAAAATCCCATCGAATGGCTGTTTCTTATAAATCAGTAGAGATAATTTCATGGCTTTTCCCTTTCATGGCCACCCACCTCCTCTTCCCAGCTAGCTTTGATATAAAAAGACAAATCCTTTCCCATTCACATCAAAAGCAGGAGGGTCACCCTGTGTCACCCACCCTGGGATTTTGACTCAAGCTATTCGGAAAAATATTAATGGAAAGAGCAGCTTGGGTTTAACTCCACCACAGTGTGTGTCACTGAGAGTTTTCAGGGTCATTGACAGATCAGTTTCATAGACCAAACAGATAAATAGGCACAAGTTATTCTTTATTATTATTATTCATAATTTGTTCATGCCATAAGTGTGCTGAGTGCACTACAGAGAATACCAGTCCTTCCTCGGGGAACACAGGGTCCAAGTTGGACATATGTTTTGTATATTTTGAGTGTGTATTCAGGCACCTCCAGCACTGGATAGGCACTTTTAAAAACAAATTTCAAGTAATAACAATAACATGCTGAGTGATAACAACAGGCATGAGGGTGAGAGGAGGATGAGGGTTACAAAAATAAAGATCATGTGAATTGTTTGCTTTATGTCACACATGAGGCTTGGGATCTCTCTTTTTCTTTTTCTTTGAATGCTTTTGTCATTCCTTTCTCTTTGGCAAGAAAAGATGACAGACTTCAGAGACAAGAGTTCCTGCTGGAGTAAAGGAACAGTGAGGCAGAGGAAAGGGGCTGTTCCTGCTGGTACCTGAGAAACTTGTGGCCTTGCTGCAGGTGGAGAGTTGTCTTAAGGAAGGGGAAAGAAGATCTGAACACAATTTCTACTCTCTGGTGTATGTGGTTGTCCCTAGTACAAGACTTAATGCTCATTTTCTGAAGGTTAATTCTTGAAATACCTTTCTTAATTCTTATTCCAGCTGCTTCTAACAATAGTGGAAGTTTGTGAAAGCAAAAGAAAAACAGAGTGCAGTTCCGAGGACTCAGCACTTAGTGAAATGAGATTTCTGATAGTTCCATGCTCATTCTCATGTCAGCAGATTTACCTGGTCCTACATGTACCTGGTGCCTTTCCCTTAAGCCACTCACTGGGTTCCTCAGTGCTTGGAGCAATCACTCTATGTGGTGGATGTTTCTATGACACCTTTAGCCCCAAACAACTGCTGGAGCATCCTGCTCTTCTGA
Source organism: Acanthisitta chloris (assembly GCF_000695815.1). Taxonomy (NCBI): domain Eukaryota; kingdom Metazoa; phylum Chordata; class Aves; order Passeriformes; family Acanthisittidae; genus Acanthisitta; species Acanthisitta chloris. The sequence goes on along the minus strand of NW_008673730.1, from coordinate 14,757 downwards.
ACAGTTTGTTTAATATTTATCACATCTACTCCTGAGCATCCTTTCCGGTGCATCATACCTGAACCTCTGTGTAAGCTCTGAGTTGCCTCTGTTTGCTCATGTGTTGGTACCTGGAAGCTTGCTGAAGGGAAACCACAGTCAATCACTGTTACATTAGGGTCCTTGGGTGGCACCCCAAGTATTACACAGTGAACAGACTTTTTAAAACAAAGTCATCAGCAGAATTCATTATTGTGCAGTGTAAAGGAGTAGGTTTCTGAGAGTGCTCTGGATTTGAAGTAGTGCTTCTGAAAACACTGCTTATAGCTGCTGCAAACTTACTGCTCCAGGATGAACCTGAGGGGTTTTGATCCTTTCCCTCCTGTATTTCATATGGGGTCAAGGGGCTCTTAAGAGCTGTCTGCAAACCAGAGGTCTTCTGAGCAGCATGGATGTGTCCTAGCCAGCTTCATACCACCCTTCCTGCCCTGGGAAGAGGGGATGGCCTGACACCAGCATAAAGTTCTGCTTGTGTTTACATTTGCCCTGGCTGCTGGAACAGCCCTTGGGGCAATACCACTGCCTGGTTGGGTTTTGGGAGAACCAGAAGTTAGTTGGATTCATGTTAGGAGTCACTGGCTCTTGTTTTGTCTCAAGAAGTGGGGTGTAAATTTAGTACTTTCTTTGACAAGGCTTTCATTAGCACAAGGGCCTTTTTGCCTGTGTCTCACATCCTGCAAATACCTTCTACTTCAGCATATTCCTACTACTGCGTTCCCAGTGCCAAGGTACATGCCTGCCAGGAGATGTGGTCTATATGTGCTTTTGTTTTCAGTTAAGTCTTTTTTTTTTGCCTGGTAAGCACTTCAGAAATGCTGTGGCCTGTAGAGATAGAACACATTTTTGCATTTTCTCCATTGTGTGAATAATTTAGTAGCTAATAGAGCCAATTCCTTTATCAGATGCTGTTTGCAAAAATATTTGTTACATATGCTGAAACTAATTTTTTATCAGTTATTTACTTCATGTGGGGATTACAGTGGGCTGTGCTTCATCTGATAACTTTTGCAGCTTATTAGAAGTGAATTTACTAGCTGTGAACAGTTGAATAATATGAAGCTCACAGAAGAAACAAGCTGCACCATCCACAGTGTAACAATCTCTCTTAAATTAGCTCTGGCCAAAGTTCATATTTCACAATCCACTAAATAGCTTTCTTATGGATCATAAGATGAACATACACTGAGTGAGGCAACTGACTTTATAATATCTTCAGTATAAGGTGAACACTTTCTAACAGATCAGGACATTATCAAAGTGCTATTTGAAATTAGCTCCATATGCTGTGTCAATGCTGTAAGATTTCACCCAGAATTTCATTTTCAAATGTTTTTCATTCAAGCTCACTGAGGGTAAATTGGAAACACTTGGGTATATCCCACTTACGGATCTGTTAAGACCCACCTAATTTTAACATGTCGATTTGCAGAGAGAGGAAGGAAGGAGGAGAGCTGTAGGATGGGGTGAGCAGGAATAACTCTACTGATGGCTTTGGAAAATCTGAACAGCATGTATTTGCTAGAGATTGCACAAATACTGCTGTAAACCCACACTCACTAGTCCATGACTTGTATGAAAGATGAGATTTTGCTATGAGGACAGGGAGAGTTAGCCTTTGACTCTAGCTGGTTGTAGCAGAGAGTTAAGCAAAGGAGCTCAGCTCTGCTGTGGTGACAGGAGCCAGTTGGCAGCAGCTGCTGAAGAGGAGCCAAGGTAGAACTGCACTGGTGTTGTGCTTTGGATGGCAGGCTCTGGGTTGTTTTCAAACCTGCCTTGCCAAAACAGGATTCTGCTCAGGTTGGTTTGGGAATGGGGCAGGGAGTCACTCATTTTGCTTTATCAGGTGCTGCAAGACCAACATGGTGATCTTAATGTTATCTTTTTTATTGATTGTTGGATAATAAATGCATCAGAAATACTAATTGGCTTTAAATTATTTCTTTTCTTTAGAGGAAACTGTATGAGGGAACTGTATGTTGCGAAGGGACTTCATGTTTCTTGCTTTACCGACTTGAGGAGCTGAGGAAGTGACTAAACTGCTTCAGTGGCCACTGGCTACAAAGATGAGGATGTTCCTAAGAGATTTGTTACACTTTTACGGCTACTAGTATTTCTTATGTGAGCATTCTGTATCTGCTACTAGAAGTGTGTAAAAGAAACAAAAGAGGGTTAGTAGCAGTACTAACCAGTCTTTTCAGCTATTTGTATAAGATATTACAAAATACTTTAATTCGGGTCCCAGGGGTTGGACTCGATGATCCTCGTAGGTCCCTTCTAACTCAGGATATTCTATGATTCTATGCATAGTGATAATTAAGTCAAATTACCAGGTCATTTGGAATAATGTCTGAAGGGAAAAAGGGCAATTTTTCTTAGTGCTAGTTCAGCTCTGCACTTATATTTATCTATGATGTTTAAGTATGGGCAGAAACATTGACTATTATTTGCATTAAGTGTCTTTGTACATGTCTTGTCCTATTAAATATACTCAACTTTAGGAATGCTGATAGTATTTCTATAGGTTAACCAAGTTATCAAAACTTGTGGGGTTTTTATCACACTATTTCTAGCAGGTTTTCAGTGCTTGACAGGACATCTTTCTCCTAAGGGAAAATGTAGAAGAGAGCTAGTTGTTGTTGGGAAGCGCAGGGAAATGCGATGCAACAGCTATCACAGCTCCAACACATCACCCAGCAGAAACAATGTCAGGGGAGGTGATTGCATGGCTTATCCATGGCTGCAAGGGTATGGTTCTCATTTTGAAAATGCTATTCATGTAAAATCTCAAATTCTTATCCCCTCAGCACGAGTGTTTCTGAGTTTTGCATCAGAGCCTGGAGTTGAGCCGCACACGTGCGCACCTTTACATCTGGTGTTTTATGGATCGTTTGGAGGAGCTGTTACTAAGCAGCAGCTATATCAGGGCTCCATTTTATAAAGAGGAAGGGCTGTGTTACTCATTTTGTTTCCAAAAAATTTATTTGTTTTGCATTCCCAGAAGGTACTTTTATTCTCCCAGAAAGGTCAAGCAGAAACATTGATGTAAGTCCTGTTTATGGCAATTTTGTTAGATTTCCAGCAACTGCAATGGAACATATTTATAACAAGTGTGTTTCTCTCTGGGGTGATACCATTAGTCAAAATATGCTTTCTCATATTTCCACTACATAAACACAAATATCTTTTAAGATTCAAACTTACTGGTCTTGAG